>NC_056730.1:398561787-398564287 GCF_019279795.1 Protopterus annectens | reverse complement strand
CCCAGTAGGCTTGTAGCTTCTTTTCAGGGGTGACACAAGGTAGTATTGATACTAGGGGAAATTTGACCAGGGCATCGAGGAGCTTCCCCTACTCTTTGTAGCTGCTAGATGGCGCCAGAGGACTTCTACAGCAGCAAGGAAGAGGGGTAAGGGAAGCAGTAGCATGGAGGAGGAGAGAAAAGCTACAGTTAGTTTGGAGAAGGATAGTGAGAAATTGGAGAAAAAAATGTTCAATATTGAGCTTCAGAATGTTAACAAAGATTCCTGTGTGGTGGATATTACAAATGAGCAGTGTTAAGCTGTCTCCTTAGAAAAAGAAGTAAGTGAGTCTATGAAAGACTTGCAGATAACAGAGCTGGCATCAGGAGGCCTTACAAATGATGTTCTATTAAAAGTAATCAAGTAGGATAATCCATTTCATAGTTCTGCTGGTTCATGGGTGAAATGGCAGAAGACGTTTTGGAAGCACTGAAGGCATGGAAAAGAAAGCAGGTGAAGTGGCAGCAGAGAATGCAGTGATTAAAAGTTATGCATCAGTGACAGAAAGTAAAAGAGGAAAGTAACAACAAACTGAGAGGGTGTCTGGTTTTGTGGCAGCAGATAATGGAGTTACTAAAACATGCAGCAGTGACAGTAGGCAAAAAAAGGAGAACAGCAACAAACTCTTAAGTAAAACTGTTTTTAAGAACAAGAAAAGACTAGCTGTGAGAATGAGAACAAACAATGACACTGTAATAGACAGAGATTATGTATGAGACTATTGGGTAACTGGTCTGCATTTTAAATTCCATCTTTCATATGTATGAGACCTTTTTGAGATTTGACATTTGAAACTGATGGACTGATGATAAAGCTTGGAAGTAGCAGATGGCCTTACAGTTGTTAAGGTTTTTTTTTCAGATGATTTAGCAATGTGGATGAATGTGATGAAAGAAAAGGATATATTAAAATAGGAAAGGTAATAGAAAGAATAAATGAGAAATTATGGGATGAAATTGGAGAGTGGGAAGTATTGCAGTTATGGAAGGATCATACAACCATACAGTACTTCTATAAAAACTACTCTAAATGGTAGACTGAATTTAAAAAGAAGTATAAAAGTGTTGTTTTCAATGCAGGATGATGTAAAAAAGAAAGAGAAAGTGAAGTATGGAAAATGTATAGAAATGTGTTAGAGAATTTAGGAAACAGTGCAAGAGAATATTATGAAATGGAGAAAAAACTATATAAGAGATACCAAGAAAAATTAAGGCATTACTGTTTAGGCTGATATATTATTTACAAGGGAGGAAGCATCTGTATATTTGGATAAAATAACAAGGGAGGATATTAATAAAATGAGGGAAATGAAAAATGTAAAAGGACAGATAAAAAGAACACAAGAGCAAATTATGAGTATTGGGGTACAGCATATAGGAAATATGTATAAGAGTAAAAAGAAGAAGTAAAATCAGAGAATAGAAAGCAAAAAGTCACAATCAAGTTAAGGAAGAGTTTGAGAAAGAAATAACTATTAGTGAATTGGATGAAGTTTGGGTGATGTGAAAATTGGGGGTATACATTTTTCGGTGAACTAATTGTCTTTGCTATGAATACAATTTGGGGAAAATTTTGTAGTTATGATGGAATTGGGGGGCTGATAAAACCATTGAAAGAACAATGTCGTCTGTGGAGGACATATAGATTAGCTTTTAGCAAAAAGGATTATCTGGTAAATTCTATATTGATGGGGAAATATTATATATGTTAAATGTTTATATGATCCCAGAAAAAAATATGAAAGGAAATTATGCAGTTGGTTCAAGATTAAACCCAGTGGAAATAGGTGTGTTGTATATGTTTGAAAATGAAGAGAGATTGGTATTACTAAATCCAGTTGCTTTTACTGCTTCTTTAAACCTGTATAGAATATTATAGTGGGTAAAGGGAGAGAATGAGAAATTAATATTCAGAATGTTTAAATACATGTACAGAAAGTTCTGGGAGATGAAAAGAATAAGAAAAAGAATATATAATTGATGAAATTAAAATTTATGAGGAAAAAATACTGGCATATTAAATGAGAAGTGATAACACAGAGAAAAATAGAAGGATGTATTATAATAATGTGATGAATGAATATTATTATGTAAATCCATGGGAAAATTTACAAGACAAAATTATTAAAGTAAGGAAAAAGTGGGTGTACCAAGATAGTAGAGTGTTAGGATTTCATCTGGAGACTGGTAATAAATAAATTGCCAGTAAAGGGGAATTTGCCATATAAAAAGAAAGTTGAAAGTGGGGATTTATTTTGTTAGAAGAAGAAACAGCAGAGTATGTTTTTCAAAATGTAAAAGAGTGCTGAAACTCTGGAAAAAGTTGTGTGAGGAAGTTATTTGAGACTATTACTGTCATAAACAATATAGATATGAATATGATATATATGGATATTATAAGAACAAAAAGAAAGAATACAGGAGAATGGTAGATAAGAATGTATTATATGTAATATAGATTA
>NC_056730.1:398551787-398556787 GCF_019279795.1 Protopterus annectens | reverse complement strand
GGAACAGAGACCTTTTTGAGATTTGACATTTGAAACTGATGGACTGATGATAAAGCTTGGAAGTAGCAGATGGCCTTACAGTTGTTGAGGTTTTTTTTCAGATGATTTAGCAATATGGATGAATGTGATGAAAGAAAAGGATATATTAAAATAGGCAAGGTAATAAAATGAATAAATGAGAAATTATGGGATGAAATTGGAGAGTGGGAAGGATCATACAACCATACAGTACTTCTATAAAAACTGCTCTAAATGGTAGACTGAATTTAAAAAGAAGTATAAAAAGTGTTGTTTTCAATGCAGGATGATGTAAAAAAGAAAGAGAAAGTGAAGTATGGAAAATGTATAGAAATGTGTTAGAATGCAAGAGAATATTATGAAATGGAGAAAAAACTATATAAGAGAAACCAAGAAAAATTAAGGCATTACTGTTTAGGCTGATATATTATTTACAAGGGAGGAAGCATCTGTATATTTGGATAAAATAGCAAAGGGGGATATTAATAAAATGAGGGAAATGAAAAATGTAAAAGGACAGATAAAAAGAACACAAGAGCAAATTATGAGTATTGGGGTACAGCATATAGGAAATATGTATGAGTAAAAAGAAGAAGTAAAATCAGAGAATAGAAAGTAAAAAGTCACAATCAAGTTAAGGAAGAGTTTGAGAAAGAAATAACTATTAATGAATTGGATGAAGTTTAGGTGATGTGAAAATTGGGGGTATACATTTTTCGGTGAACTAATTGTCTTTGCTATGAATACAATTTGGGGAAAATTATGTAGTTATGATGGAATTGGGGGGCTGATAAAACCAATGAAAGAACGATGTTGTCTGTGGAGGACATATAGATTAGCTTTTAGCAAAAAGGATTATCTGGTAAATTCTATATTGATGGGGAAATATTATATATGTTAAATGTTTATATGATCCCAGAAAAAAATATGAAAGGAAATGATGCAGTTGGTGTTTTTTTAATATGGGGTTCAAGATTAAACCCAGTGGAAATAGGTGTGTTGTATATGTTTGAAAATGAAGAGAGATTGGGATTACTAAATCCAGTTGCTTTTACTGCTTCTTTAAACCTGTATAGAATATTATAGTGGGTAAAGGGAGAGAATGAGAAATTAATATTCAGAATGTTTAAATACACGTACAGAAAGTTCTGGGAGATGATAAGAATAAGAAAAAGAATATATAATTGATGACATTAAAATTTATGAGGAAAAAATACTGGCATATTAAATGAGAAGTGATAACACTGAGAAAAATAGAAGGATGTATTATAATAATGTGATGAATGAATATTATTATGTAAATCCATGGGAAAATTTACAAGACAAAATTATTAAAGTAAGGAAAAAGTGGGTGTACCAAGATAGTAGAGTGTTAGGATTTCATCTGGAGACTGGTAATAAGTAACTTGCCAGTAAAGGGGAATGTGCCATATAAAAAGAAAGTTGAAAGTGGGGATTTATTTTGTTAGAAGAAGAAACAGCAGAGTATGTTTTTCAAAATGTAAAAGAGTGCTGAAACTCTGGAAAAAGTTGTGTGAGGAAGTTATTTGAGACTATTACTGTCATAAACAATATAGATATGAATATGATATATATGGATATTATAAGAACAAAAAGAAAGAATACAGGAGAATGGTAGATAAGAATTTATTATATGTAATATAGGTTATTTGGAATGAAAGACTGAATGAAACTTTGTTTAATGGTAAATGGATTTTGGCAGGTGTATTGTGAAAAATTAGGTTATAGTTGTGGAAGGAGTGGGGGTCAATTACACAATAATAACAATGATGCTGTTACAACAAAACTGATTACAAAATAGAAACGTCTATATGTGTACCTGTAAATATGTACATTTTGTAAATATGTAAATGTGTTTTTTATGTTGTGTAAAATAAAGGACTCATAACAAATGTGCTTTTTATGTTGTCAAAAATAAAGGACTCCTACTCTTTTTGACAGGTTCTGTAAGATCTTTTACACCCACCTGAGCTAACACCATCTCAAGCAGATGCGGTATTGGTTAATGTTTCATCTGAAGGACAGCACACTCAGGAGTACAGAATCCCCTTATAATGCACTGCAGTGTCAATAATCAATCTACTTGGTGTGGGAATAGAACCCATGGCCTGCTGCACCAAAACCAAGTGTGCTATCTATTACGCAACTTACACTCTCAAATGTTGGGAGTATGGCATAGTATCAGTTATAAATTTTGGATGACAATTTTTTTGAAAGAGGCTTTCAACACACTGAAGGTTTTAATGAGTCATCAATAAGTCTAGTCAGTGATACATCCAAATAATCAATGGTATACAGGGTGAGTTTAGCAGTAAATGCAAGACCCATGTCATCACTGTTAAGAAATTTAACAAAAGTCAGCAATCTGGATAAATCTGTAGTCTACTGAAACCAACAGTCATACAGAAATATTCTCCACCTCTCAATGCCAAAAGGATTACAGTCACTGTTGTACAGATAAATGTGTTAAAAATTTCCCATCTCCAAATCTTCATAAATAGGTGTAGTCCCACATAACTGTAAATAACATTTACCATCAAAATGAAGTACATTAATTTCAAAAAAACATATGTAATAAAGTCAACAAGAACTGGTAAATCTAACCTAAAAATGAGAACTGGTATCAAACTACATTTTTATTGTCAAGATTACATTATGTGGAATGTATGAAAAAAGTCTAACAATATCTAATGTACATAAATATGTCGTATTCTCAATATGTAGTTGGTCCGTTAACAAAACAAACTGCATTATATTATATTAGTCCATGAATTTTGTATTTTAATTTATGTTATGTGTTAATAGTGTAGAAAAATTAAAGTGAGTACTTTTTCTTTACCACAGGTGGTTTTCTTATTTTTCCGTTAATAGCATTATAACTTGAGTCCTCACTCTTACCTATGTTAAAAAGTATTTAAAACAGAACTCCAGTGGTTCTGACAATGACTTAGTAAGAGACTCCTGAGATGCTACAACTGGCCATCCAGAAGTTGGTTTAACTTTCTTGTGTAGTTTGGGTTAACAAATAAAATGTTGGACAATTAGGATATGATACTAAGAACTGATTTCTAATCTTATCACGGATCGTGATTTTATGTACCATATCTGGCATAAATGCATCAGTAGTATGTTTTAATAGGTGTTGGGTATAATTACAAATGTCATTAGGGCTTACATAATGCAATTAATTATCTGTGTGCCTTCATTTTGTAGTTCTTCACTGCCCACAATACAGCACCTCCACCCTTATCATCATTGGTTGTGAGCACATTACTGCTAAATTTCACACATTGCAAAGCCTGCTTTTCTACATGTAGGAAGTATTTTTTGTTTGTTTGTTTTGCAAATAGATGGTGTATAACAAACACACACATATACACACGCACGTGTGTGTGTGTGTGTGTGTGTGTGTGAGTGTATATATATCTGGGTGTGCGAGTGTATATATATCTGTGTGTGTGTGTATGTGTGTGTGTGTATATATATATATATATATATATATATATATATATATATATATATGATCAGCTTTAACAATTGGCTTAATGTCTGGTGTCATTCAAAGGGGATCCAGTGTCTGTCTGCCTGGGATGACATGCTTGACAAGCCACGCTGCTTCACAAGGGACGGCTTGCACCTGTCACCCCTGGGATTCCAGATATTGGCTAAGGCTCTTGCCACCCCCATAGTGCCTTTTTTAGGCAAGGCTCAAATTCTAAACCTACCACCCTAGAAAACAAAAATGGAAAGAAACTGAGGGTAATGCTGCTCAATGCCAGAAGTCTAAATCTCAAAATACACGCACTCGAGGCCTTTCTCAGTATGGAGAACATCAATGTCTGTGCTGTAACTGAAACCTGGTTCAAGGCTCCTGAGAGCACCCGGCACTCTTAGGTTCTGCCTCACATGATGCGCTCCGCCCCCAAAACCCGGACCACACCACAAAAGGAGGGGTGTATCCATATTCATAAAGGATACCCTCACCTCCAGGTTGGTGGCAACGCACGGCTTGGAAACCATCCAGGTGCAACTAACCATAGGCAAAACTGCTCTACAAATTGTAGCATGCTACAGGCCACCCTCTCAAACTCAGGAACCCCACACAGCCTTCCTGAAGACACTGGAGGGTATAAATGTATCTCCAAACACCATCATATTGGGTGACTTCAACTACCCAAATATAGACTGGGAACATTACTCAAGCCCTAACTTTCTAGCCCAACGGTCCCTGGAGTTCATAAATTCAAATGCCATGGAACAGCTAGTCACTGTTCCCATGAGAGGAGAAAATATACTAGATCTCATTGTCACAAACATGGGGACAAAATGCTCCACACCGAAGTATATCCTCATTGGTGAGATCTGATCATAAACTAATCTCACTGGAAATCCACATCCCGCCCCACCCCAAACAAAAACCACAGTGAAGAACTTCTCTAAAGCAAACTTCACACTACTCAAGACTGGTGTGGTATCCTTCAAGGCCCCTGAGCCAGTGGAAACCACAACCCAAGCTGCGGAAGCCCTTACAAATGCCTTCTATGAACACCTCCAGGACTGCATGGATCAGGCAATCCCAAATAAAACCAAGACTCTTTCCACAAAGGGCAAACGTCCAGTCTGGTGGACCCCAGCCATTAACAAACTTTACAATAAGAGGAGAAAGCTATTACATGATAGAACAAAATTCATAAAAGGGAAGTCACCCCTGATCATTATTAGTAAAAAATACGAGCACTCATAAAATCAACTAAGGCCAATTTTGAGAGAAAAATTGGCATGGATTCAAAGGACAATCATAAGGCCTTTTTCAGCTATGTTAGGAACCTGGGTGGAAACTCCCAGATATGCTCAGAATTAGTCCAAAATGATACAAAAATCACTGAACCCACAGACATTGCCAACATACTGGCAGACAGGTTCAGTGCAAACTTCACCCCCTCTCCCCCCTTAAAGGAGAG
>NC_056730.1:398474287-398544287 GCF_019279795.1 Protopterus annectens | reverse complement strand
TCTTTGGCAGATGCTGGAAGTCATAAAACAGTTACATTCCTCCACATGTCAAGACTAGCAATTAATTCACCCTAGAGACAATACAGAACTCTCCATAGTACAGACATTATGTCTCTAGCTCCTTGAAACTGAAATATACCATCTTTTATTGCATAGCCATAAAGTAATTGAATTTCAGCTATTTTTCTGAAGTTAACCTCCTGTATTCCAGTTTCCACTGTTAAAATATCTGCATTTAAACAGTTAAATAGTGCATGTACATTTCTGTTCTTTTCCAGTAGGGCGTATTGTGGTTACATTTTAAGCATGAGCACTTTATAAAATACCTTTTTAACACACACATCTGTATGAGCAGTTTGATATACACATGACCTACAGTTCTAATACATTTGTGACACAAGCATCTTATATAAATCATGTTGACATTCACAAATGACATACAATTATTTATAAAATTCCAGATAGCTGTGCTGGCATTATCTCCTTTCATGACACTTCTTCCCCCCTTCGAAGACTCAAGCTAGGTTTTCAAGTGACACCTGAGAAACTTTGCTTGAGAGAGATGAGCCTATCTGGGAATACATTACCCCATACACTGTCTTGAGAGCCCATCTGCATTGGCATTGCTAACCCCACTGCAGTGCTGCACTGTCGTATCGTATACCTGCAACCGTAGGCTCCACCATAGTAACTTGGGATTTTGCTGGCTGGCTCCCTGTAACCATAGATCCCCTCAGACTTCTCCTGCCTTCTACTGCAAATACTTAGCAACAGGGCCTTCCTATCATGGTAAGGTTTCATGGTGTTAACATGCTACAATTTGTGCCCCTGCCTCCTATCTAGCAGTTCTACCATGTAGTTAAAAGCACTGACCTTCCTTACTACTTTGAAGGGTCCCTCCTAAGCTGCCTGCAGCTTTTTGTGTCTGACAAGAATGAGAACCATAACCTGCTGTCCCACAGCATACTCTCTACCTCAGTATTCCTGTCATACCAGACTTTTTTCTGCTGCTTGACTTCTGCCAGGCCTGGGCCAAGCCCATGAGTTCCCTGAGCCTTGTCCTGAGGTTTAGGACATATGCCACAACAGACTCTTTGTGGGATTCACACTCACCCTCCCACTCATCACCAATCAAATCTAGAGGTCCTCTTACCCTATGTTCATACAGCAGCTCAAAGGGTGAAAAACATGTGGATTCCTGGGGGACTTCTCTGTAAGCAAACAACAGGTGGGGCAAATATATTTTCCACTCCCTCTTAAACTGGTCTGCAAACACCCGAAACATGGTCTTTAGTGTAGAGTTTAACCTCTACACAAGACCATTAGTCTAGGGATGGTAGGGGCTGGTCTTTAGCTGCTTCACCCTGCAGTGCTTCCACAGAGAAGCCAGCAGGTCTGACATGAGATGGCACCTCTGTCAGTCAGTATTACGTTTGGGGAAACCTACCCTGCTGAAAATCTCTAACAAAGCATTTGCCACCTTTTCTGTCTCAATGGAAGACAGAGGCATCACCTCAGGGTTTCTGGTAGCATAATCTACTACCACTAGGATATACTTCTTCCCTGTAGAACTTGGGTTACTCAGAGGCCCCACAATATCCATAACTACCCTCTGAAATGGCTGCTCAATCACAGGCAAAGGCACCAAAGGAACTTTGACCTTGTCTCCTGCCTTGCCTACAATTTTGGCACTGCTCACAGGTCCTGCAGTGCCCTGTTACATCCCTGGAAATCCCAGACCAATAAAAGTTCTGCATAATGTGCCTCTTGGTATGCTTTATGTCCATAAGACCTGCAAAGGGAATGTCAAGGGCTATGGCTAGAAGTGTCATCCGGTAAGCTGTGGGCACTATTAACTGCTGTATTCTCTCACCCTTAGCCCTCCCTCAGGGGTCCACTCTCTGTACAGTAACTCTTTGTCCCAGTATACAGATACCCCTTTCCTTGAGAATCAGGTGCCTCCTTGACTACCACCCTCAAGCCTTGTAATGTAGAGTCTGAGAGCTGAGTGTGTCTCAACTCTGTCTTTGTAACCCTTCCCAGCTCCCCTTCCACAGTAAGTCTGGCATCCTCTGACAGCGATGCCTCACTGTCAGCCTGGGTACTTGTACTCACCTCTGCCCTTGGAGTCGCTCTGTCCAAGGGAAGATCAGTACCCACCATCAGCTGTGGTTCACCTTCAGTCTCACTACTACAGGGTAGCTCCCTCCCTGAAGTATCCACCACACCAGTCCTGGCTTCAAGTGTGCAGTCTCTCTGGGTTCCCCCAGGCTACCAGACCCGCATGCCTGTCTTCAAGCCTAACTGCATGTACACGAGGTACTGCATTATCAAAATAATTCTCTTTCAGGACATCTGCAGAGATATCCTCAAACATACCTACTTGCTTTCTTCCTTTTTCACCCTCCCAGTCAAGGTGGACCCTAGCCAAATGTATTTGTATTGGGGTCCTTCCTAAATCTCTGACTGGAGTAGACTGCCCAAGCAAGTAGTGAACCTCTGTAACCATTGCAGGCTTCATAACGGTTAGGTCAGAAGCTGTGTCTCTCTTAGCAGTGGCCTGTTTCCCATCTACTAAGCTAGGATATAACCTCTTGTGGTAATTTGGTATCCTTGTTGTCTCCAGACAACTTACCACTGGCATTTTGCCATTCCCACCTACTGGCTCCCCTACCTTTTATTTTCCACCTTGCCTCCATGGACACCTATATGCTCCTTGGCCCCACTAGTTACATTTAAACATTTAACCCTTGATCTTGGCCATGTACCTGAACTAGTGGCATCCCCTGTTACTGGCGGATTCTGCTGGGGCGGTTTAGGCTGCCCACCATGGGTTCTCTTAGACCTATGTGCAGCACTGGGTATACCTTTCCTGTGCAATGATGCCCTCTTTGCTAGGTATAGGTCTCCCTTTTCCCCAACTCATCTGTGGTAATTACATTCTCTATCTGCCAACCAGATTCTCATGTCCTCAGCCAAAGTGCTAAAGGCTTGTTTCCTCACCAGAAGGCGTGTCAGCCCTTCAAAAGTGGTGACCCGACACCCACTCACCCACCTATGAAAATAAGTGGTTAGTTCAGCAATATATTCACACATACTTTCATCTGCCTTTCATCTATACTCACAAAACTATTTTATATAAGCTTCGGGTTTAGCTTAAAACATTCTAATAAACATTTTTTATCTGTAGTATAATCTAAGCAATCAGTATTAGACAATTTACAAACAGCAGTTACAGCTTTACTATGGAGTAAGGGGGTCAGGAACTCTACCCAGAGCCATTGGTCAACATTATACTGTTTACAAACCCTTTCAAACATATGAACAAAACTATCAAAATTATCACAATCTGTAAATTGTGGAAAAAACTTAAATCAGTTTGGAGAGTGGCCTAATGGTTAAGGTGTTTGCCTTACAAACATAAGGTGCAGGGTTTGAGTCTCACAAGGGATACTTGGCTAGGCTTACAATGGCTCACAAGGGCAGTTAGCCTAGTACTAACCTATGAATCTTTATTGCTGTTTCGGTTCAGTTAAACCCTTCCCTGTTACCTCCATGACCCTGGTGAAGAGTCAGCATCTCTTTTTCATGTTGCCTCTGCCTCTCATTTTCTTCAGCTTCCAGACATCTCTGTCTCTCTGCTGCTTCTAATTCCATTTGTTTCTCCTGCCAGTCTCTCTGCTGATTCTAGTTCCAGCCATTTGTGCTCCAGTTCAAGTCTCTTTAACTCCAGATGAATTTTTAAATCCTTTGAGGCAAAGTTGAACTGTTCATTTTCTGAGAGTTGTAGATCCCCAAGGCCAGTCTGGTTGTCCTCCTGGCTGTTGGTTTGTGATGCAGCTGTGGTTAAGGCTGCAATAATTTCTGGTTTAGTCAGGCTGACATGCACCAGTCCCTTGGCTTGGCACATCTCAACCACGTGGCTCCTTATCAGCTTGCCATACTCTTTCTTGACATCCTTGCCTACTCTCCCTGACTGACTAACCTAAAACAAAATAAATAAAACTATTGTGATATGAAACTCTGAATGTCTACCTTGTGGCTGCTTGAGAGTACAAACACCTTCTTTAGTGACCACTGTTTACAGGCTACAGGAGTTCAGTAACCAAACCACTGAATCCCAGTATGTGATGTGGTGATCCCACCACTGCCAGCCAATATGTGACAACCTACCACTGGACCAGTAATCAAGGGGCCTCAATCCTCACCACTGGTAACAGTGGGGGAATCATTCACTGAGAGGATAACAAGTACACATACAGTATTTCCAGATGCAGCTCTCTGCATCAAGTGCAATTTCCCTTAACAGCACACAGAGACCACAATCAGTCTGGGGCTGCTTTCTCCCTCTTTCTCCAGATCCCCAATAAGACTCCCCACTGGCATAGCTATAGAGATGAAATCTCAGCTGAGTGGTCAAGCCAAAACCTCTAGTACCCTCTCTGTTCAACCAGTGCTTTGTGTCCCTGCCAAAGTAGCTGACACACACACACTCTTTGAGATTTGATTTACACTAACACACACACACACACACACACACACACACACACACACACACACACACACACACACACACACACACACACATACACATGTGCACACACACACACACACACACACACACACACACACACACACACACACACACACACACACACACACACACACACACACCTGGGAAAGGCTGGCAAGTACAAATAATGATACAACTGTGATACAAATATGTAGCATAAAGGAAATGTGAAATAATATTGGGTTATATTTAATACATAAATTCCACAGTGAAATCCCAGGTAGTAGTGTTAGTATGAAGAAAGAATATGTAAGATTTTTTTGTTAATCTGGGGTAGAGCAAGAGCAGAGCCATTTAGTGGCAAGGTGGGATTTTAGTGTTTGTTTAAATTTAGTTAAAGTAGTGCTAGATGTGATGTTACTAGCAGAGATTTCCAAATCTTAGCAATATAATGAGAGTAGGTGGATTCTCCTGCACAATTGTGCGCTGTTGAGATTTGTAAGAGGGGCTTATTGTTTGAACGCAGCATTCTGCCACAGGAATAGGGTTCTAGTAAGTCTTGTAATGATGAAGATTTTGCAGAATGATAGAAGATTTTGTTAGCCATGTTAAGCTGGGACAAATGTAGGAGTTGGGGAAGTTCTAACCAGTGTAGTTTCCTTAAGACAGAGCAATGGTGTGATCTCAATGTAGTGTTTGCTACATACCTAGCTATTTTATTGTAACAGGATTCTAGTTTTACCAGATCAGTTTTCCTGAGGTTTATAAGTATAGGTTTTGCATATAGAAGAGTTGAGGTTAAATGAGTTTGGGCAATAGCTATTCTTGTGCTATTTGTGAGATACTGCCTGTTCCTGTATAGTGTACCTAGTTTTTGTGTACTTTCTTAATTGATTAAGAGATATGGATGTCAAATCTCATATTAGTGTCAATTTCCACACCTAATAGTTTGGTATGTGGGGAGGGGGTGATAGTAGTGTTATTTCTGGAGACAATGTAAAAAGATTGTCTGTGTATAGTAGCTTTGTTGGGATGGAATAGCTTGAGTTTTGTCTTACTGGGGTTTAATATTAAGCAGGAGTTTGTTAGCCAGGTGTTTGTAGCTCAGGAAGGGTACTGGTAGCACATAGTACTGTAGAGTCATCAGCATAATGGATAGTTGTGACAGAGGAGGCTGCAGTACAGAGATTGTTAGTAAATATGGAGAAGAGCAGGGGCCCAAGAATAGATCCTTGGGGAACTCCTAGGGTGACTGGAAGTAAGGGAGATAGATTTTTGTGCCAATGTACTTCTGGTTGTCTTCCAGTTAAGTAGCTCTGAAACCATGTAAGAGTAGAATGTGATAAGGCAACATCAGAGAGTGCGTGTAGGAGTTTGTTGTGATTCACCATATCAAAAGCTTTAGATAAGTCTAAAAAGATGGAGGATACATGTTTACCATTATCCCTATGGTTAACTGTGTTTGTAAATGACATAAGTGCAGTGGTGGTACTGTGGTGTGGTTGAAAGTCATGTTGTGTGTTAGATAACTTATTAGCATTTAGTTGAGCCATGAGTTGCTTATAAACAATTTTTTCAAGTAGTTTAGATAGTGGGGATAGAATTGCAATAGGACAATAGTTAGACAATTCAGTAGAATGTCCATCTTTGTAGATTGGACTGACGTATGAAATCTTCCAAATGATAGGAACGTATTGTTCTAATATAGATCTGTTTATTAGAATGCAGACAGGATATGCAATTACTTCAGCAGATAGAGTGCTGGGGAGGGCTTGCTTTAAAATAAATATAAAGAAGATGGGGTGGGTGGAATTTGGGGATAGGGTAGGGAAGTGAAGTGATGCCAAGTATAGCTGGTTTCCCCCTCAGGTGTTTTTCTACTAAAACAGTCTATGAAGTAGAATGGTCAGAGAGAGAGAAAGAGTTTCTTGTTATTCTTTACTACTTGAGTTGAATCACAGCTTTTAATTTGATATTAATGAGCCATATTTATCTGAGGTCTGCTATACTTACTAGAAGGCTGCTGTTCTAAGAATATGTTCCCTGAGTTGGAAGATGGTTACTGCTTCAGTATTAGTTTTTGCAGATAGAAGTCTCCAGGAGAAGATTGTGGCTGAGGACATGGCTTTCGCCAACATAGTTTTTGCACTGTTAAAGTAAAATCTTGTTAAAGTGGTAAAATAGATTCAACTAAAGCTGTATAGTTATCTTCCTTCCCCATTCTAATATTTCCATAGTTAAGCCGCCACTTCTTTTCATTATTCTAATTGGTAGAAATTGCAGGTAAATTACAGTATCTAATTCAATGTTATATCTCTCTTTGTAGCCTACAAGTCTGTGTCTATGTCTAATGAATGTTCAGTACTATATACTCATGCAAGCTATGCACATGCTCTATTTCTCAGTTACATTTATGTGAGCTATTGAAATTTTTTCTCTCGTGTGTATACTTATCTATATTTTCTGTTCCTTTTGGTATTATATAACTGTGTTTTATGTATATGTCAAAGCTGGTGTTAAATGTGGAGCTTTTGTCCCCAGGCCTCCACTGAAAAAGTATATTACCCCAGTCAAACTTTCCCAATAAACAAAGATAAATAAATAAATATTTGCCCCTGATTCTGGGCCTTGCCCACTCATTATTTTTGTCTTTGTCCGGATGTATTAGTCTAAGAGATTGATAGATAAGTAGCCCAGTCAAATGTGAATTGTCTACAAAGCTGCTGTTAAAAATATGGTTTGTAGCCATCAGAGCTGTTTGCTTCTCATGGAACAAGATTTTAAGGCCAAATGTGGAGATTCTTGGTGGACTCTAACCAGAGGAAACAGTGGAAGTACAAAATAATTACTGTATGTCTTGTGGATTTTCACAAGGAGTACCAGGAATCAATTTCTGGATGTATCCGGGGATTGTTGGGCAGGTTGGGCTGAGTCTATGAACTGGAAGGATTGTTGTGTTCCACTGAGAAGCTTTAACATTAGACTGAAAACAGAGCTGACCATAGTGAATTAAGCAAAAGTGTGCACATTTTCTTTCTAAGCTGGAAGTAAACTTTGACTTTAGTTTTCACTGTAAATAAATTGCATTCAAACTGCTAGAAATGTCTCTGGTATGGTATACCTGCTGCATACCTTTGGCTTTTAGCACACACACACACACACACACACACACACACACACACACACACACACACACACACACACACACACACACACAAAGACAAGATGATTTGCGTCTGCTGTGAATATCCTAATGGCAATGTGTGTACTGGGACTCCTGGACTTGAGAAGACACTCAAGCCTCTTGGAACACATACCTGAAAACTGAAAGAAGAAATTGATCCTGGTCAAAGATCTCATTTTTATTCAGTTAGGTTTTTGGAATTTAAATTAGTTTTCATTCAGTCTAATGGCATCTGCCTTGATGGAAATAACAATTATAATGTAACAATATGGATAAAAGAAATGAAAAAATGCTAATCTGTACAACCAAACCTAATGGCATATGGTGCTATAAATAAAGAAGTGGCCACCTTTTAGGGGTATTATTGCATCTGGGGAGACAGAGCTCACTATGGACTAACTGTAGATTAATGTGGAATTTTCTTTGTAAGCTATATTATGCCAGCATTAAGCTATTGTACTGCACTTTCACAGAGCATAATAAGTGCACAAGAAATGACTAAAACTGAAATATTTCTGTTGGTTATACATACCTCTCAACTGTACTGATTTTCACAGAATGTCCAGATTTTGCCTCATATTTTCGGTTTGTTTTTCATAAAATTATATTTTTCTGTCATATTAATGGCAAATCATTAAAGACTGAAGTTAGAAAATAATGAGAGACATTTCATAGGTTCATAGGTTGGTACTAGGCTTTCAGCCCTAGGGCCTATACAAACCTAGCCATAACAGTTCCCTGGCAATTTCTTCCCACACTGTTTACTTCCCTGGACCCCTATCTAGCAGGGCGACTGACGTGATCCCCAAGTTTCAGACTTCATACCTTTCAAAAAATTCATGCTAATGCAAAACCAGTTATTCTATCAACTTTCAATGTTTATAAGACTAATATTTAAAAATTGTCCCTATTTTGAGGTCTTTGTCCCACTTTTAATTATGGCTTTGTCCAGATTTCTTGCTCTAAGAGGTTAAGAGGTATGTGGTTATGTTTCCTAGATATGGTGTGGCCCATACTATTAAAGAGAGAAGATTAATATCCAGTGTATGTGAAAAGATTAGCAATGAAACACAATGCTTTAGAAACTATATTTGTGAAAATGACTGCAATAAGAGCCACATGTTTACAAAATTAATAAATGAATAAGCCTGTGTAGTGATTGAGGCATGGTTTAAAATGGTGGACAGCACTCCGACTGTGCAAGGCTATAATACCTTCCACATGTTTAGACCAGCTACTGCACAGGGAGGGGAAAAAAGAGGAGGTGTCTTGATCTTTATGCAGAAGAGACTCATGTCAAGGCTGGTAAAGAAGCATGACACACTAGATCTTCTTCATGTCCAAATAACCATCAGAAAGGTCTTGTACTATACAGTATATTAGCTGGCTATAGAACTCCCTCCATGACACAAGAAAGCAACAATGCCTATCTACAGAAGATAGAATAACTCAGTATTAAATCCAATTTTTCTACATGATCTAAACTATCCAGCTACAGACTGGGAAACTTACACCACCACTACTGCACAAGCACATAGATTCCTGGACTTTGTCAATACAGACGCCCTAGAACAATTAGTCAGAGTACCCACTAGGAGGCATAACATCTTAGATGTTATACTTACTTATATGAGGACATTGTGAACCATCCCTTGTGTATCTACATCACTTGTTAGGTCTGACCATGAAACAGTCTGCTTTGAAATAAAACTGAAACCAGAGATCCCTTCCATCAATGTTATGTTTAGAAATTTCTCTAAGACAAACTACATACTCTTAAGTGATACATTGAGAAGCATCAAATCTCCACCAAACCGGGTTAAATTCACCGAATAAGTAGAAATCTACACCACCACACTATAGCAGGATGTAAATAGCTGCCTAGATGCAGCTATACCCCATAGGAAAAAGCACAGGGTAAAACCCAGAAAAAATGCATGGTGGAACCATAATATCAGCAAGCTTTACAATAAAAGGAAGAGAGTTTTGACCAAATGTAAGAAGAGTAATTCCCCGAATGCATGAGCCTTCATCACTGAAATAAAAAAAAGACTCCTGGGCTTAAGAAAGTCCACCAAAGACAAGTTTGAGGCTAAAATAACTACCCAAGCCAAAAATAATCACAAGGTATTTTGTAGTTATATTCATAACCTCCAAAGCACAATGCAGCAATGCACTGAGCTGATTGTGAATGATGCTATCTACACTGAAGCTGAGGATATAGCCAATGTACTGGCCAATAAATTTAGCACTAACTTTTTACCTCTGTCCCCTTCATCTCTCTCTCTCTCAAGATATACCTGAAATTGTCTCACTTTCATCTATTGCAAAAGACCGGGTCCTAAAAGTGCTATCAAAAGCTAAAAATACTGCATCGATGAGCCCTGAAAATAGCCCTGGATGCATATTAAATAGCATGAAACATAATTTAGGTCCTCCCGACAAAACTGTTTAACCTCAGTCTCTGTACAGGTTTTGTACCAAGTAAATAGAAAACAGCTATAGTCATTTCTGTGCACAAAGTAGGACCTTCCACAGACTCAGGCAATTGCAGACCTTTAAGTCTGACTAGTCTCATATGCAAAGCCATGAAAAGAATTATCACAGACTAATCAATAAAGGCATAGGGAACCTCCAAACACTGGCCCTGTCTCAGTTTGGATTCATTAAGAGCAAGTCATGCTTATTCAAAGTGGTAAACCTTTTTGAGAAGGTCGCCAGTGAATGGATGAAGTTAAAGTGGTATACACCACATACCTTGACCTGTCCAAAGCTTTTGACACAGTCCCTACTCAGTCTTAGTAGAAAAGCTAAATAAACTGGGAATAAACCCCTGTCAGCCAATGAACTGCCGGCTGACTCACAAATAGGATGTGAGAAATCAAAATAGAGGAAGTTACCACCACAAAGTGACCTGCCTCCAGTGGAGACCCCATGGTCTGTGCTGGGACCTCTTCTGTTTGGCATCTACTTCTCAGAAGGAAAAGACATAGTAAAATATTGTGTCTTACTAAATTTGAAGATGACTGCAAGTGACGAGTTGTCACTGAATCACCAAATGACTTAGCTATCCTGAAGAAGGTTTGTCTCAAATAAATAACTGCTGTCAAAATCATGTTCTGAAACTAAATGCCAAAAAATACATTATTGTATTCTTAAGAAAGTCATCTACTCAGGGGAACTACCACATTAATGATATGCCCTTAAAAGCTGACCCAGTAATTCGAGATTTGGGAACTTATGTGGACAATGACATAACTTTTGACTAACGTGTGTCCTTTGTTGTAAGAAACTCCTTCTATATTGCACAGCTTATAAACAAATGGATTGTGTCTAGAGCTAGAAATGTCATTGTCTCCTTCATTCAGTCATCATTAGGCCAGTCATCGAGTATAATGCCCTCTATGACATGTTTCTGTCCAGACAAGTGAAACAACTGGAACTTTCACAGAGATACCTTCCTAAAAGGATACAAGGCCTAAACAATATATCCTACATGGAACAACTCAAAGCCCTGTCACTGTACTCAGTATCCTACAGACTACTAAGACGTGGACTGTGTCTGGCTTGCAAGGTATCCTACAACCCAATACTAATGATTAACTGCATATTAGCAAGTCAGATGGCATCTGAAATACTTAGTATAGGGATCTTAAACCTCTTCTACAACATTAACAGAATTGTTTGGTGGGATAGATTTATCTTGCAGATGATTCCACTGCTGGGGAAAAGTCTCCCCACCCACATAAAACAAAGTTAATTTCTGTCCATATTTAAGTGCAACTTGGATCTATGGCTGTGAAACAGAAAATTTACTCCAGGACTGCCCCCTATACACTAATGGACAGAAGCATTTCCTAAAAGCTTTGCCCCATGCATAGGTCCCCTTAGATTATCTATGGAATGATCCCAGGTATTCTTACTGGGGGTAATATAAAATTATTGACCATGGGATAGGTAAGGCTAATATAACACCAAATGAGAGAGGTTAATTCAAGCATCAAAAGGGAAACTGGTTAGGCGTAAAATGTCCCACAAGGGCCAATACTCTGGTAATCACCTGTGAACCTATAATTTAATTAATTAGTAAAGAAGGTATTTATACTTTGTAGGAAAAGAATGATTTGTATGTGTTCCTGATAACTCAAATGAAATAACCAACTATTATACCATGACCCCCTATTAATATTCCAAAACGTGCACGCTGATTGGCCACCGTGCACGTTGTAAATCGACTTATACTAATGGAAAAAGGTCTGGTCGCCCGGACTTTTTCCATTAGTATAAGTCTTTTTTTAAAACACTGTCTCACTATGTTAAAAGAGTTTAACATAGCGACACAGGTTTAAAAAAAGCAACGGAGATCTCCGTTGCTTTTTTTAAAGCTGTCTCGCTATGTTAAACTCCTTTAACATAGCGACACAATGTGTAAAAAGCAACGGAGATCTTGCTTTCTCCGTTGCTTTTTTTTTAAACCTGTCTCGCTATGTTAAATCGGTTTAACATGGCGAGACAGCTTTAAAATAAGCAACGGAGATGTCCGTTGCTTATTTTAAATCTGTCTCGCTATGTTAAACCCATTTAACATAGCGAGACAGGTTTAAAAACGGAGAAAGCAAGATCTCGTTGCTTTACTATGTTAAATGGGTTTAACATGGCGAGACAGCTTTAAAATAAGCAACGGACATCTCCGTTGCTTATTTTAAAGCTGTCTCGCTATGTTAAACCCATTTAACATAGCGAAACAGTAAAAAAGCAAAGGAGATCTTGCTTTCTCCGTTGCTTTTGGCCACAGCTCTGATGTACTGTGTAGGCATGCGCAGTACATCAGAACTGCCACGGATGCCAGACAGCTGCGGAAGGGCAGCAAAGAGGCATTATACAATGCCATTATTTAAGAAAAGTAATTGTTTCTTTTCTTAAATAATGTCATAGTATAATAGCAATAACCCACTTCTGGGTGTGGGTAATGCGGGATTTAACCACGGTTGTTTTTGTTTTGTCCCAAGGGCGAAACCACGCCAACCGTGGTTAAATCCCGCATTACCCACACCCAGGCATGGGTTATTGCTATATTCATAACCCCCAAGCGAAAAAATACTAAGTTACACAAAATTAAATCATGGAGTCCTTTCAATTGATTTAGATTCTCAGGAACCAGCATTTTCTATGGTGTTTTGATATTTATGGATATATTGATTAGATAGTTTCTGCATTTCCTACCTATAAAGCCTTGCTTATACTGCACAGCAAAAGCAATTCAGAGGCAACTGTTTAACACAGTCTAAAGAACAGAAATATAGAACATATATGCAAAATTACTAGAAAGAGATGAGGAAAAACACAACTAAAAGGCAAAATTTCAAAATTAGCAGCCATCCATTGGATTTAATTGCCCCAAGACATACTTAAGATAACCAGCCTAGAGAGATTTCTAAAATCCTTTAAAAAGACACCATTATAGTTATTGTTTTGATTACAAATGTTAGAATACAATGTAGATTCACAGCTAAGTACTAAGTAGTCAGTCTGCAGACCATTAAAAAAACTAAAAAAAATATTCAAAAACTCCCTCCAGCTTCAAGGAGAGCAAGACAAAATAGACAAGGGGAGAATTTGAGTCTACCCATCCAATTATGTAGGTTAACCGTGAATGTGATAAGGGTGTTGCTCTTCTTGACATGTATTGGAAGCCTGTTCCACAGGTGAGAGATAATTTGGGATATGACTCTATCTTGCCAACATTTCTGACTGATCAGCTGATGAAGGCTTAGTTCCTTTAACAAAGTATTTATGGCACCATTTGTTCTGTGAAAGAATAAGTGAAAGAGGGTTGGCTCTTTCATTGCTCAAAAGGCTAAACATGGACTTTACCATAGGAGTCTATAAAAGACTGCGTACAGAGAGAGAGATGACAGTCTGGCTTGATAAATAAGATGTTTGAGGCCACTGATCTTTTTAATTATGAATCTCAGAGGTCTGTCAAGTTGAGTGATAACATCTAGATAAACCACATGCTAAATGGTGCATTAAAGTAAAGGAGAATTAAGATGTCTCTGGATCTAATAGATGAGCCAACTAGAAGGCCTTCTGAATTACTACAGACACATGGTGGTCAAGCAATAAGGAGTGCCTAGATCCCTTAAGACACTGTTTGAATGAAGGAGTGTGTCACTTATATGGTATGTCAATTTTTTTTTTACCAAAATAAATTATACAACATTTTACATTTAATTTGAGTCCATTGTCCTTGCACCAATTGTTAACATGGTCTAACCCATTTTGGCTGAGTTATGTTTGTGATGTCTGTTCACTCAGAACGGTGTATATTTAGTGTAAGCATTAATGAATCCCATGGTCTTTTAGGTTTCTAATACCATGACAGGAATGGTCCCCATTCCTAAGTCAAACAACACTAATTTCATGAACTTTAATTATACTTTGACTTAGGAATGGGGTTCATTCCTGTCATGGTATTAGAAACCCAAAAGACCCTGGCAACCCTTCTTCCCCCTAATTTTAATTTTTCTACTGATTTTCTTGCAGCTTTAAATACTCTGGGGGATTTATAAAGTTTACCACAAAGTGTAGGCTACATGTACACTTGGTGTAATCTTTATGAGTGAGTAGAAAGCACAAAAAATATGATAGGAATGTTCTTGAATACAGATAGTATACAATTAGTGTAGCTGTTATTGCATGTATTGTGAGTCAGTGGAAGATGTAATAATTTTTCTTCCCTCCTTGCCTAATTAATTCATACCACTCCTACATTAATTCCATTTGATTTAAAACTTCAGTAAATATTGTTTTATACTAATAATTTATTCTCTTACCTAACTAATTCTGATCACTTCTATGCTATTTCCAGTTTATTCAAAATGTCTATATGTATTCTAAATATTTTCTTACATTAACAATTTATTTTCCTCCATTTTCTCTGTATCCATGTCTGACACACACAGAGTCTACTACTCAGGAGGAAGACAAACTAGAAATAGCATGGAAATTGTGGTAAGAGAGGCTGCAGAATACAGTGAGTGACAGACTCATGACAATCAGAATTCAGTGTAAGAATAGGGCACTATTCATAATCTCAGTCTGTGCCCCACAATAGGGTTGTGATAGAGAGGAAAAGAATGCATAAATTGGTGCTGATAATGGGTGACCTAAATGTACATATCAGGACAGATGTTTCGGACCACATGAGTGGGGTAACAGGAATAAAGGATAGGCCACTGTAAACTTATGTATGGTAAATGGCTTGATGGTTCAGCAGGAGAGACAGTCACAAGATCACATACAAGAGCAGTCAACCTGCAATTCTGGTTGACTTCCTGCTAGTAAGGAAAGGGCACTGGCATAGAATCAGTGATGATAAAGTCATCCCCAGTGAAACAGTTGGCCCACAGCATCAACCAATGGTTGCTACAATCATCTGCAAGCAATGTTCAGAGAAGGCTCTAAGGTCAACAAAGACTAGGCTGGAGACCAGAAGTTGTCTGGTGAGACAGCAAAAAAGTTCAAGTAATTATTTAGGGCCCTTCCACCATAGGAAGAAGAGCAAATAGGTAGAATTGAAAAAGATAAGCAGCACTTCAAAACAGCATGCATAAGGACGATAGGACAGATACGCATCTGAGCCAGGTATGGAAACAAGGTACATAAGGAAAGATGGTGGTGGAATGCAGAAGTCCAGGAAGCCATTCAAAGAGAGTAGGAGTACATGAAAAAGTGGGAGATGTAAAAGATGGGCCAGAAGGACTACTGGCTGGCTAACAAAGAGATTAAGAGAAAAGTTGCAATGGCAAAGAACAAGGCATCAAAAGTACTCTACATGCTTCTGGAAAGTGACACAGTAGAGATAAGCCCACCGCATTCCCGCCCACCGTGTGTGTGTGTGTGTGTGTGTGTGTGTGTGTGTGTGTGTGTGTGCGTGTGTGTGTCTACTTCTAAAATATGAAGTTTCAAAACTTTGAATTTCCTATGGTTGAGATCATAACATCAAAGTTTTTAAACCTTGAACTATTTAAATGGCGATTGCCATAAGTGCAGAACGGTATATTTACCATTTTCCTGTCTGTAGTGCAATCTCGGAGTTGGTGTACTTTATTAGCATGGGGTGCGGGGGGCACAGGGGGCTTAACTCCCTGCAAGAATGTAAAAAAAAAAGATTTTTTTTGTTTTTATTTTTTTTTTATTTACATTTCGAAGTTTCAAAACTTCAATATTATGTTCTCGACCATAAGAAATTCAATGTTTTGAAACTTCGAAATTTAGAAGTAGACAAAAGTGTTTGTGTGTGTGTGTGTGTGTGTGTGTGTGTGTGTGTGTGTGTGTGTGTGTGTGTGTGTGTGTGTGTGTGTGTATATGTGTATAATATGCACAAACTCCAAAAACAATAAAGGGAGAAATCTCCCACAACAAAGGAATCACTGCCAGCACAAACTGTGGAAACCAGACCAGTACTGATTACCAATTCACAAAAGTCACTACCATTCTCTGACTTTCTCAGTATCTTCTAAGTACCAAGAGCAATATGCAGTCCTATCAGCATTACAGAACCATACAGCATAAATATACTCTTGCAGCATATACCTGATGCATACATTTATGCACCTACATATACATAATGTGCTTTATAAATGCATTATGTGCGTGTGTTTATTTAGTTTTATTTATTTTGTTACCATTTGTTTACCTCAAAATTATGACTGGGATGGAGAGTTGGCAAAGACCCAAGGAAAAAAGTTCCCAAAAAGTATAACTCAGGATATAGTATACAAATGAACAACAGCATATCGAAATGTACAGTATACAGGTGAACACATATACATATAAGATACATAGGCATTATAGAACATTTTATAAAGCTTGTTCATTAGGTTAAGAATATAATGTACTATTTAATAGTAGTTGGTATTATAGTAGAAATTATAGCAGATGTGGATCAGCATGTAACATGATATATGTTTAATGCTAATGGCAGTCCAGCATTTCTCATTTTGGAAGTATTCAGAAGAGCATTGCACATTGGAGAAGAGCATATCATCTTCTGGAAACAAATGCAGTGTTTCTTTCAGGCTGAGTTTTGTAGAAGAAGATGGGCCAGATTCCAAACGAGTTGCTTTCAGTTTAAGTCTGCCTTAATTCCGAAAGATCTGCTCTCAGTGTAATTGACTTACTTTGGTTCAAGGCTTATCTATAAACAAGCTTACTATGGGGACCAGATTCCAAAACATCTGTTCTCAGTGCAAGTGGTCACTTAAACTGAGAGCAAGTCTTTTGGAATCCAGGCGGATGTATTGCATTAAGGGCAAGGGAGAATAAGTAAGGGATATAGTACAGTGAGGGTAACTTATTGGTGATTAACTAAGGATATAGTACTTATGTACAGAAAACAAGTCAAGTGACTACATAGACACAGGTAAAAGGAAAGTTGGATGGAGTGGAGACTATAAATAAACATAAATATATACATATACGTAGATATATATATATATATATTTATATGGTTCCCTTTTAGAATCTCGAATTGCTGAAAGCTCGAAATTCATAAGCTCGAGCCCAGAATCTCGAGTTTTCAGCAACTCAAAATTCTAAAGGGTACCAAAAAGACATTCCAAAAATGTCTTTACAATGTTTTTGCAGGGGGGCAAGCCCCCCTGCACCCCCCACAACCCCTACTTAAATATATCAACTCCAAGATCGCAATACAACGGGGATGAGGGAAATCTCCCATTCTGCACTGTATACAGAAGTGCACAATGGGAGAATTTCCATTCCTCCACTATAGTGCGGTCACGGAGCTGATATATTTAAAAGGGAGAGTGCAGGGGGACTCGCCCCCCCCTGCATACATGTAAGTAAACATGTTTTTTTGTTTGCTTCTCTTCCCTTCACAATTTCAAGTTACTGAAAACTCGAGATTCTGGGCTCGAGCTTCTGAATTTCGAGCTTTCAGTAACTTGATCTTGTGAAGGGGAACCATATTATATATATATATATACACATACATACATATATATATATATATATATATATATATATATATATATATACAGTTTACTATCACATTTCTATAAATCACTCGGTCGAGTGATGACTTAATAAAAAAATAAATACTGAAAATAAAAACAACGCTTAGCAAAATGATGAAAATGGTAATGCTGACACATCCATATTTGAGATTGTCGACATTACCCAATGTACCTTGCACTCCAGTGATTTCCAACCAACATTTTACAGGGGGGCAAACCCCTCTGCACCCCCCACACCCTCTGCTACTTATATATGCAAATTACAAGACCACACTACAGTGTGGAAAAGGGTACATTTCCTGATCCCCACTGTAGTGCGATCTCCAAGCAGAACGTCGACCTCACAACAGCAAATGGACAGTAGCATTAACTGTTATGGACTCAACCATTTTTGGTTTGGCATTACGAGAACTGGAAAACAGACTTTCGAGCATCCCAATTAGAGTGACTGCCATTCAAAAATGTGATTGTAAACCATATATATATATATATATATATATATATATATATATATATAGAGAGAGAGAGAGAGAGAGAGACACATCCTTGGATTGATGGTACAGAGTTTAAGGCACAGAATTACCAACTGGTAGTCCTGGGTATGAAACCTGGCAAAGGCCCAACTGGGCAGCAGCAGTTTCCACATGGAAGAAAGCCTTGGTAATCTACTTCCATAATATGCCACAAAAATCTGTGGGGTCTACCCATAGAGTTGCCATGACTTGATTTCAACTCCGGGGCAATTACTTTTTTATATACACTCACACACACACACACACACACACACACACACACACACACACACACACACACACACATATATATTAATATATATATATATATATATATATATATATATATATATATATATATATATAGAGAGAGAGAGAGAGATATGTTTGAAAGTTTGGTGGAATGCATGAGTGGTTGAATGGTGTGTGAGTGTTGGAGGTAAGATGATGTGTTTGTGGAGGCAAATGTGAGTTAGAGGGTGAGAGTTTGTGTGTGCACACGCTTGAGTGTTAGCAGGTTAGGTTAGAGTCTATGCACAAATCTTCGAGATTAAATGTTATATTTGGGGTAAGTCATGGTTTAGATATAGATTTGTATTCTGGTGCTACTGTGTCTGCTGTGTGTCCAAGATGTCTTGTGTAGTGGTGGAATTATTAGAATGTTTTAGGGGCAGATTTAGGCTTAGGGTTAGCATATCGTAGTAAGGTGAAGCAGATGGACAAATATCTTTTCTCAGTTACGTAATGAATACCATGAGCCTGGAGGATATAGCAGACATTCAAAGAATGTCAGAGGCAATTTTACATTCTGCTCTGAATTTTATAAGAGACATTTAAGTATAAACAGGTTTTAGGACTCAAATAATGGTGTGTGTGTGTGTGTGTGTGTGTGTGTGTGTGTGTGTGTGTGTGTGTGTGTGTGTGTGTTCACTTTCACATGCACACATACATATGGCAACATATCAAGAGACCCTTCTAATAAGTTTCTCCAAATATGTTCCCATAATGTCAGAAATTAAGGAAAAAAAGGAAGCAGTAGTAGTTTAGTAATAGGCATAGACAATAATCTTAACTTCACTGAATGGTGGTTGAGAAAGTTTGAAGAAGGATCTGAAGCTTTGTGTGAAGGGACTGACAAGCTTAAAGCCTGGTACAGTTTAAACAAAAATAGTTTTAGAGTGAGTTAAAGGACCACACACAAAAAAAAAAAAATCTGTCCAACTTGTTTTGAGAAAGTGGCAGAGTTGACTTATACAAATGCAAACTCATCAGGTGAGATGTATATCAGTTCTTGTCGATGTTATTCAGAAAGACCAATTAGAAATAAATAGTTTGCTTGAAACAGAAAAGGATTTTAAGATGAGGGCCCTCCAAAAATGTGGGTTAGGAGATTCTGCTCATTCCATTATATTAGATGCTGTCCAGTTAAGGCAAGTAAGTTAGAATAGTTACTCAACTTAAGTAGAGGTAGAGGAGATCCAGAAGAAATGTTAAGTATTTTTTAAACACGTTTATTGAATTATCACTTGTGACATAGGCAAATTTACATTTATGTAAAAGTAATCAAACTGTATTAACAAGTTCATGTTTGCAAACATTATACTTCACATATATTGTTATATATCATATAACCCAAGCAACATTACATAAAATATTCAATTCCCATCTTGTTTTAACAAGAAACATCTTTATTAAACCAACAGTTATGACAGGCAATTATACATTTATATAAATGAAAACAAACCAAACTGACACAATCCTAGTTGCAAGTGTTTTATATCACATACCATACTGACACACTCCCAGTTGCAAACATTATACATCCTTATAAGTTACCCAATCATTTTCAGTCAAACATTACATAGCTCATTTAAGTCCTTCCTTCTTTAAAACCTCATTCCTCCCCTGTATGTATTGTTCCCAGAATTCTCTTTTTTCCTATGTAGTTAGCTCCTACTCTTTTCTAAAGATGTTAATTACAGTTGTTTTATCTCTGTTACTATATTCACTATTTCTATTATAGTTGGTTTAGATCCTGATTTCCATTTTATAGTATTTGCTTTTTTGGCAGCCACCATAATTAGACACAGCAAGGCCTTACCTTGTCTAGACAATTCCGATTCTGTATCATAGCTCATAAAAATCATCTCCCTCATTACGCCAATCTCCTCACCCAGCATCTCCAACAGTGCATCCCGCAGTCCACCAACTCACCACACTCTCAGAAAATATATTCCCAATTACCTCTTTCTTTCCTGTCACACCTCCAACATTTGCTGTCTATATGAAGAAAAATTCTCTGCAGTCTACTTGGGGTATAAAAATATCTATGTAAACATTTCCAAGCAAAAATCCTAAATCTTCTAGATTTTGTTGCATATTTGGGAGACATACATATATCCTCCCATTGTTTATTTGTGAATTGCTTATCTAGTCTCTCTTCCCAATCCTTTCTAACCTCTTCTGATTGATTCTAGTTATCATGCAATATTTTATATGTTCTACTAATTGTTCCTTTTTTAATAGCAACTTCTGTTCTAGATTCTCCTAAAAACTCTATCAGTGCTGGTCTTTCATTTAAGACCCCCCATTTCTTTCTCATTGCCTATACTCTGATATCAATCATTGATAGGTTAGGCAGTCTCTAACCTGTAGTCCAAATAAATTCTTGGCTTCCCATTTTATCATCTTTCCTTTTCTAATTATTTCTCCCAATACCTTGGTTCCTTTGCCTGTTTTCTCCAATAAATTCCAGCCCTCTCTTGCCTATTATCTATATCCCTAAGTCATTCCTGTCAGCAGACTCTCCTTTCTCGATTCCCATGTTGTCTTAGTTCTTAGGATACTTTCTGCTATTTTATAGAAATAATATTCTGTATTATGACTGTTATTCTCCTTAAAGGTCTGCATCAAAAATCCCAGTCTCTCCTTGTTTCTTGAGCTTACCCATGTTTCATCATCATCCCTTTCCACTTTGAATTATATTTTTCTGCTTGTGCTATTTATAGGAGCATTAACTGTGTAGTTCTGAAATACTCCTTCAAATCGGGTAATCCCAGTTCTCCCTGTTCTACTGGAAGAATACGCTTATCCCACTTGACTCTTCCCATCTTCTCCTCCAAGATAAAGTCCTTCAGCTCTTTATTAATTACTATTCAAAACTTCTCCTCTGGTTGATAAAAATATGCCTGACCTGTGTATAAGACTAATATGACTAAAAACGTTTTAACTGGTTGTATCTTACTATCCATATCCATGTAACAAATCTTACATTTTCTCAGTTTTTGTATTATCTTTTGTTTAGTTTCTTCCCACATATCCTTAGCTGCCACACCAGAATAATTTTTAATCCATACTCCTAAATGCTTAATTTTATCATATCCCCATAAATATGGATATTGCTGAACCAATTCATATATGGGTACATGAAATGTTAGGTATTTTTGAGATTATTTTGCCTGGCTTAATATGGACAAGGAAGGATCTGATGAAAACTTAATGGCTCAGGATGAGTTTATGGGGTGACACTGAGTGAATCAGTTTGTCAGAACAGCATAGGAAGAACTTAATGGTTTAAAAGAACTTGAGCTAGTGCTAGAAAGCTCCCTAATGGTAAAACTCCTGGCTCAGATGGGTTGACATCAGAGCTGAATCAACAGGGGGACCAGATACTTGGGAAATTATTGGCTGTTTTCAGTAATGTGTTATATACTCAGTGAGTACCTACTTCATGGAAAGAATCAGTGATATTCATCAAGCCAAAAGAAGGGAAAGTTTATTAATCCCTAGTTTTTATAAAATTATTTCAGTTTTGAATTAAAATGATGAAATTATGAGGTGCTGTTGGTATTCAAGCCGGTGCAGGCGATGGCAGTACAAGTGCATATGAATCATTGTGCCTTTACCCTGCTAGTTAGACATTTGATAATATGTTAAAAATATTTATACTTATTCAAGATGCACAATTGACAGGTCTGTCACTGCTGGTGGTTAGTCTGGTCATCAAGAATGCATTTGAATGGGTCGGCTGAAGTTGTTTAGACTGTTATTTTGGTATGGTTTTCCTTAAGCTTTTATTTCTCTAATACAGAGCATTTATAATGGTGCAAATTGCCTGAGTACAAGTTAATGAGGAATTTTCTGCTGTGTTTCTTCTCTACATGGGTACTATCCAAGGGTGTCTGCACTCTCACCTTTTGTTTGTTCTCTCTTTAGATCTCATGGCAATGGCTCTCAAGTAGACCAATTTGATTTCACTGAAGAAGAGATGAAGCTGGCATTATACACAAGTAATTTGTTAGTTTATATCTGAGATCTGGTGTCTCATTTAAACAGATTGTTTGAACTGCTGAATAGATTTTTGAAATTGCCAGGATATAAATAAATGTTGAGAAAATGTAAGTGATTTTTATACAAATTTTCACCATATCCCTGAAATGAGAAGTTATTATCTGTGGTTGTAGATAAATTAATCTTTTATGTACATTGGATTGTATTTTGCACCTCCACTAGAGGAAACAGTTCAAGTAAAATTTTAAAAATTGAATCAGAATTATAATTAGTAGTTAGTAAAAAGGAAGTAGTTGTATCTGCATATTGATCAAAAAGTATAAACTCTACTTTTTTGTTTGTTTTTGAGATTTGAAGAATGCGGTTGCTTTTTTGTAAGTTAGGAGGAAAAAGCCAAGAGTATAATGAGATAAGCTTTTTCTTCCCAGAGACTGGGGCAGACTTGAACTCCTGGTTTTATATGCTTATTGAAGAGCCAGCCAGAAAAGAGTTTTTGGCAACTTGAATTTTCAGCAAGCGTGAATCAGGTGGAGATAGCTGGCTTGGACATCAGTGCTGGATTGTGATCCACATATTGCTCTTTGGGCTGGGCAGGCAGATACTTTCCCACTGGTGTATAAATGCATCCTGTGGTTTTGAAGGAGTTAAATGGGAAACAGTGGCATCATAAACTTACACCAGTTAAGATGAGATTAATTCCCTGCAAGAAGGAAGGGATGTCTGCAGGTATGGTTAGATAGGAGTCAAAAATTATTTTACTGCTCACAATTGAATGATGCATCTCTCTTTATCATTTGGCCCTTATTTCAGCAATACTACATGTGAGCATCATAGATTATTTGATTTATAGAGCTTTATTGGAAATCTGATCAAAGACCTAGCTGAGCATAGTAAATATTTCAGAAGTACCCCACATAAATTGTTTTGGAAATTAAGACATTAAATTGGAAGCTGGTCAGATTGGCAAGTAAACTGTATAAATTATTTAGGTATGCATGGGAGAAAGAAAAAGTCATATGAGTAAAACTGGTGAATAGCAACAGACAGGAGGCTGCCCTTTAGACACTCACAATTGATATAACAGATACCTAGATATGCTACACTTGCCAAAAGTTGTAGATATTTGCTTAGGAATCACTGCATAAACATTTGTGTGCACCTAGTAAGTTAAAATATACATATCTAGAGCTGTTGGAATGTTGTTGGAGATGTCTTGAGAGTCCCTAAGGAATGTAGTAGAATATTTTTGGGACTGCCTATAAATGAGTCTGTTTAAAGTTCTGAGTGAAGCACACAATTGTACTGTAACCTTTTCCTGGTTCCACAGGGGACAGACTTCCTCCCAGTCTTGTCATACATACAGTACCTTGATTTCCAGATGGCTACCATCCAGGGGATAGTGACACTGTTCCCTGAGGGCATCTGGATAGTTTTGCTGGACATTATGGGTGCCTTCTAGCACATCTGTTGTTGGGGTCCATGCATGAGGTTTCTTCACTTTGCTGTAGAAAGACACTCTGTTCAGTATGGAGTGTTGTTTCTTGGTCTTTCATCAGCTGGCACACTGTTTACCAAGGTGCCAGGTACTGTGGTAAAAGCTGTACAAGAGAAGGACCTCTTTATGTTCCCTTAACTGTACAACTTGGTCCTGTGGGCTCAAAAATGGACACCCTAGAGGCATACATGACTTGGATGTTACACCTGTGGTAGCAGACCTTGAGATTTTATAAACAGTGAGAAGCCAAATTCAGATGGTTGTCTTTAATAGGACAAAGTTGGACATTCCTCATTGTTGTTCATTTTTGCCCACAGAGAAGACCAAATAGTACATAGCCATAAGGCCATAGACTCCTAGGTCATAATAAAATAGAGTCAAGGCACAGACATTTGGGCCAGACAATGGCTGTGGCCTTCACTATCACATTTGCATGCATGGGGATGTGAGTGTTGTAGTGGATAGTAAGGTGTCACTGGCTGTGAAACACTATCGTCTCAAAAATGCTTTTGATCCCAGACCCTTGTAAGCCGGTTTTTAGTTTGGTGGATTCCCAGCAATCTTAGTAAGGCCTTTCCATTCCTGCAGCAGAACCCATCAGTGGTTCTGATGGTAGATTCTTTGCCAGCAGTGTGGGAAGCCTTTTTTGATTTCTCCATTGTCTATGGCAAGTAGACTCCCCCACAGGAAAGGAACAACAACATCAACCTGATGGAACCCAGCTCTTTGACATGGAGGGATAAAGCTCTAACTTCAAGTTGGATGACTCAAGATTGAATAGTAGCATGAGTGCTTCAAGAGTGGCGAGGGGCAGAATGGAAGTGACTAGCCAACACTAGCTCACCCATCTTGGGAAAGGAGAGGTGGCTCTGGTAAACCAGTTACCACCCTACAGGTGAAGGCTGGCATGGCACTGAAATGGATATGAAAAGTGATATGGGCTTAAAGAACTGCTTAACCAGCCTATGTTGGTACATGAGTGTGCCCTCCATAAGGTCTAGATATGCACCCAGACCAATGCTGGTAGCCTTTATATCATGTAATTGGAATCATGCATTTATGATAAATTTGTAAGAAGTGCAGATGTGACATGGGTGCTCATGCCATGAACCAGGAGAAGAAGGTTAGAGTCTCAAAGAGACACCATTAATTGCTGCAGTGCTGATGAAAGCACAAACTATCTTCATGGCTGCCTGGATCCTGCCCCCCTCTGATCAACTATTGTCCACATACTTGGGAGTCCACAGTCGTATGTGATTGAATGAGCTGAGACTCATGGAGAGGCTTGATGGTTAGCTGGCATGGAAGGGAAAAATACATAAAAAAAAAACATCATCTATCTGAAGCTCTAAATAGTATTTCTTGCCCTGAAGACTCTGGAAGGGAAGATAAGACAGGATCCCTGCTTCCTTAGGTCACACAACACAATGTGTAATGCCATTTCTAAATTGTGAAACAAGTACTGGCATCTTCTTTGTAAAGATGTGATTTATATTTCCTAGTAAAACACAGATAGTGTATCAACCTCACAGCCATTCATATTCTGAAAGAAGTAATGTGATGGCAGACTTCCTGAGCTTGGAAATGTTTTCAGCATTGGGTTGCCCTAGACAATAGCCTATTTGTCACACAGTAGTCATCCCCTGTTTTGCTAACTTCAGCAGCTGAGGAGTTTGATGGTGAGTAATTCTTCCATCCTATGGCTGGGAAGATTCCTGTCTTTTTACCATTCCCTTTGATTCTATGGCTGATTATGAAACTTAGAGAAGAAAAATCAAAATTCATCCTGTTTGCCTTTTGGTGCTCTAGATGGGTGTGGTTTCAGGCTATCAGACCCCTGGCACTACTGGAATCTATCCTTGTGGAAGTCAAGGACATCACTTTCATTTGGGATAACAGCTAGCTCCACTCATGGGCTTAGATTCTTGGTAGACTTCTTGCTCCTAATGGAGCTTTTGGCTAAAGTCTCAGAGATGATGCAGACTATCAGGAAGCCTATTGCTCATCAGACTTACTCTGCAAATTAGAACAGGTTCTTTATTTGGGTGGGGAGATGTTTTGGTCAAGTTCAGTCATTCTGAGTGTATTCCTAATATATCTAAGATGTCTGTTATTCTACTCTGGAAGTATGTGGCCTTGTGGAGGGCAGAACTATGTGCCAGCATGGCCTGGTTAAGCAGCTCTTTAAAAGTGTTAACATCTTCATTTGCTTTTGAAGAACACCCTTCCTCCTTGAAGCTTGAACGTCATGACTCACAGGCCATCCCATCTTCTATTCATAGGTTCATAGGTAGGTACTAGGCTACCGGCTCTGGCTCCTATACAAGCCCAGCCAGAAAGGTACCCTGGCTTTTGCCACCCAAGAAAATTATTTTCCTGTGCTACTGACGAGAAGAGCCACAGAAGTGATCCCCGGGGTGAATTTCCTATTTCCCATCCAATCATCAAGATTTTTCTTGAAGAGTGCTAATGAGGAGCTTTGTTTGATATAGATAGGTAGTTTATTCTAGAGTATGGGAAGTCTCTGGGACAGGAATCTAGCCCTCTGGCATGTTCTGTTTATTGTGGTGACAAGGTTTAGGTCCCTAGAGCGTGTAGCTCGGAGGGATTGGGATTTCTTTAAGTGGAGCATGTCCAACAGCTCTAGGTTTGACATAGCTTTGTATGTTAGGCAGAGATCACCTCTGAGTAGGTGATATGTGATGGAGTAAAGCTGGAGTTTTTTGAGACAGTCTGTGTAGGGCATCTGTTTGAGGCTGGTAATCCTCTTTGTGAGGTATTTCTGCAGCCTTTCCAATTGTTGTAGATGTGTTGTGAGGTACATACCTAAAGGGGCATTGTACTCTATAATGGGTCTAATGAGTGATGAGTAGAGGGGAACAATGACCTCTTTTTTTCTGGATGAGAAACCTTTTGTGATGAGGTGTGCCATGTCGAAGGATTTCCTGACTACTGTGGTGATGTGATTATCAAAGGAGAGTCTACTGTCCACCTGTGTCCCAAGGTCTCTTATCACACTTTTGGTGTTAAGTATACTGCCGCCTATGTTGTAGTTTATGGATACAGAGTTTTTTACCAAAGGGGATGACAATACACTTCTTGGCATTGAGCTTGAGGCCATGGCTTTGACACCAGGCATCTGTCTCAGTGAGGCCCTTTTGTAGGATGTCCACATCGTTAGGAGTTTCGATTATGGCTCCTAGTTTGCAGTCATCTGCAAACTTCATTACCCAAAGACCTTCTATGTTAACCTGTACTTCAGACAAGTAGGTACCAAACAGGAGAGGACCCAGGACTGAACCTTGTGGTACTCCACTTGTCACTGGTCTGAAGTCGGATTTGGAGTCTGCTACTTTCACAGTGTGGGTTCTATCAGTGAACCAGTGGGCAACCCATCTTGTGACATAGGGATGTATACCTAGTTTAGTGAGTTTATCTATAATTCCAGAGTGGGGGATGGTGTCAAAAGCCTTGCAAGATGTAGATAGGCTGTGTGAACCACCTTACCCTCATCTACGGCTTTGGTGACTGCTTCAAAGAAGTCTATCAGGTTTAGGAGACATGATCTGCCTTTTACAAACCCAAACTGGGTGGGGTTCAGAGTTTGGAGATTGCCTACGTCTTTGTTTATAAGTTCCATGATGATACGTTCCATTGCCTTGCAGACCAGGCTCACCAGGCTAATGGGGCGATTGTTCCCAGGGTCCGTGGTGGCTCCCCCCTTGTGGAGTGGGATAACCGTCACTGTGCACCATTCAGCGGGCACAAAGCCTGAGGTGAGGATATGACTGAACATGGTACTTAGGTGGGGTGCCAGTTCTTTCTGTAGTTTGTGTAGAATTCTGCCTGGGATGTTGTCTTGTCCCATGGATGCTGTGTTCTTGGCTTTGGAGAGTGTGGTTTTTACCTGTGCAGCTGTAATTACAGGAACTTTGCATTCTTCCGGTTTAGAGATGGACTCTTTAGGGGGTGAGAGGGGGGTAAAGTTAGCACTGAACCTATCTGCCAGGATGTTGGCAATATCAGTTGGGTCTGTATATTTAGTGCCATTGTGCTGTAACTCAGAGCAGATATGAGTGTTGCCATTGCGATTCTTGACATAGCTATAGAATACTTTGTGGTTGTCTTTAGAATCAGTGGCATTTTTTTTCATTACTAGCTTTGGAGGATTTTATCAGGGATCGCAACTTCTTACTGAGGCTGACCAGGGAGCTCCTCCACTCATGGGATTTTACTCTCTTTTGCAACAGTTTCTTCCTTCTGTTGTACAGTTTGTTTATGGCTGGGGACCACCAGATTGGCTTCCTTTTTTTGGAGGATAGCATTTTGGTTCTGTTTGGGATAGCATGATCAATGCATTCATGTAAGTGCTTATAAAGTGCAATTTTGTAGGATTCAGTAGTTGTAACTGTATTGTCCATCTGCATGGGTGTCATGAAGTTCACCACTTCTGTCTTAAGAAGCATGAAGTTGGCTTTGGAGACATTTTTTACCATGGTTTCCTTAATGGGGGGTGGGGGCAGGATGTTGATATCTAGAGTAGTTAGCTTATGGTCGGATTGGACCAATGAGGCATTGATTTCAGGTGTGGAACACCGGTCACTCATGTTGGTAATGACTAGATCTAGGATATTGTTGCCCCTGGTGGGGGTCTAGATAAGTTGATCTAGGTCACTGGAGTTTATGAATTCCATAAAGCATTGAGCGAAGAAGTTGGTACATGAGTAGTTTTCCCAGTTAATGGTGGGGTAGTTGAAATCACCCATTATTAGGGTGTTTGGTTGAACTCTAATATTTTCCAGTACATCAAGAAAACAGGAGTGGGAATCCTGGGGCATGGTGGGGGATCTATAGCAATCCACAATTTGGATTGCAGTTTTGCCCAGAGTTAGTTGCACTTGGATAACCTCGGCTGCATTATGCTGAGCTACTAGCCTGGAGGTGTGGATATGCTTAATGAATATGAACACACCTCCGCCTTTGGTGTTTTGGTCCAGGTTACATGGCCAAAAAGTATGGTATGGGTTATAGCCTGGTAGTGCAGGGGTGCTCTCTGGAGCCTTGAACCATGTCTCAGTCACTGCACAGATATCGATGTTCTCCATTTTAAGGAGTGCCTTGAGTGAGTGCATTTTGATATTTAGACTTCTAGCATTGAGTAGCATCACCCTCAGTTTTTGCTTCATTCCTGCTAGTCGTCTGGTAGCTTTAATGTTTGCCATTGAAAACTTTGTTCTTAATGGCCATAATCTTTGCTAAAAGGAGCTCCAGTCTTGAAGCCCTTATTTGTATGAAGCCATGTTTGGTCTTTTGTAAAAGATCAGACATGCTGAGGACTGTCACATGCTTCCTTCTGAAAGATGGTATCAAAGTTGCCTTAAATAGCCAATTTTTTTTCTTTCTAGGGGCAGAACCCGGGGGGGGGGGCTCTTCTTACAATGGACTAGTCCTGGCAACTCAAGTTCAACCTGAAGAAGGTGTATGAGTTTATATTACCTATTCACCTCTTTTGTTTTGGCAGAGAGGACTTGGCAGTTGCTTAGCAACTCTTTCTAACTGAACTGGCTGCTGCATTATCTTTCACTATAAGGCAGCTAACTACTGTTTCATCTGTCAGACAGTGTGTTTTACTCCAAAGAAATGGATCAAAGACTGTTCCTCATCTAGTAGTTCTTATACCATTTTGCAAGCTTATTGGTATTTGGAGAGTTTTTCGTTGGAGTATTTTTCCCATGTATTTCCTAACCTTTCATGAGCAACTGTAGCATTCTGGTGTTAGCTCTCTGATCTGCATTCGGATGCAAATAATACAGCACTTTTCCCTTCATCTGAAACATGATAGCTGGTCTTTTTCTGGTTAGCTGTTCAATACCTTGGGCCATTAAATGAGCTCAGGGTGGTTCCTATCATGTAGTCGAACTTTTACAAGTTCGAACCACATATGGTCAAGACCATAAGTTCGAATTTGTAAAAGTTTGAGCGTTTGAATGGAAATCTCCATAAGCAGAGGTTTCCATTCAGTTCAATGTGGTGCGATCTCGGAGTTGGTATAGTTAAGTAACGGGGGGTGTGGGGGTGCAGGGACACCTGCCCCCCTGCTTACAACAATTTATTTTGTTGTCCATTGTTTTTCATTTTTTTTTTACATAGTCAAAGTTTTGTAACTTCGAACATAATGGTTCGACCATTAGGTGTCTGCAGTTATGGAACTTCGACTATGTGAAATAGACCCGCTCAGGGCACTAGCATAATAGATGGAGCCCAGCAACCCACAGTAAATGATCCAGACTATAAAGAATACTTTTTTGACAGTATTCCCAAATCATAAATAGTATGAGATGTAGCTCTCAAGTGCCGTAAAAACTGTGTGATAATTCAGAATAGTCTTCAGAAAATGGTATCAGGTGCACTGGTGTACTTCTCTCGCTTTTTTTGGCAGGTACACAAGTTAGTCATTTTCTGGTTTAGAGGAAATATTGGAGGCTCATGTTAGTTAATATAATTCAGTTATGAGGTATAAACAGTCCCAAATACTTAAATCAGCTGTAGACAGAGTAAGTATGGTTACACTGATTGCAAGATAAATAGACAAATAGGTACTGCATAGCACACATATTTTACAATACCAATACAAAATACAGCAAACAAAATGTGCAACATTGGGTACAACAAATTAACCAATACAAATACTCTTTAGTTGCATCTGATTACATTTGTTTTGTTTTCATAGTGTTTTGTGTAGGTTAATAAAACTGAGGGGACCTGCAAGATGTTCATTTCTTACTTGTTCTATTAATCTATTTCACTACATTCTGAGCCTGTCTCAACATATTTTCTCACAGCAGTTTCTAAGGGAGCACATATTAGCACACAGATACTTTCTAACTGAGACATTCTTACAGGTCCTTCTGTTGTGAAATGACCTCCTTGATTCAGATCATTGTACTTAATGTTTATCATACGAGTGTTTCTGGCAAATATAGTGGGCGTGACCTTGCTACAAAGTCTTATGATATAACCATATTCTTATTTTTGCATGTGTTATAAAACTACTACAGGATTTACTCCAATTGCTTCCATTCTTTTCTTTGTGTGTATCTTCTTGTGTCCCTGTTAAACTCTGCAGGAGCAGAGACTCAGATCTCTGAGCCTGCTCTTAGACTTTCTGCCATCACGCTGATAAGGTTAGTTACCTGTCTGGATTCACCACAGCAGTCAGATCTCATTTTTCAGGTGGGCACTCCAAGGACAGACAAATATTCCAAGTGATGCCCAAATAAACCCTTACAAAGCATTAGAATTCCCAGGGATCCTGCATGCAATGTAACAAGAGTATTTTGTCAGCAGCAGCAGCACTGGTTTCATTTTCCAGTTGTTTAGAAATGGGTAGTTTCCAAATTTGCATGTCAGTTTTCTCTTTAACTGCTGTCAAGGTTTTCAGTCTTTTTCCTCCATAGGTAAGAATAAATGAAGTTGTAATAGTCTACATGGAGGACTAGAGTTAATGGTACTTGGAAACAAACCACACTTCGTAGTCAACCTGTGTATAATGTCCAAGTTCCCCAATCCTTTCTCAAGTCCCAATCTGTATAATGTCCAAGTCCCCCTGATCTCTTCTCAAGTCCCAACCCTGTATACTGTCCAAGTCCCCCTGATTCCTTCACAAGTCCCCACCCAACCATTACTTCATTAATTTAGCACTGGTTGCATAGGGCTTAATTTGATTCTTTATATATAGAGACACATATGATATGACAAATTTCAACTACAAAAGGATACGTTTCAACCTTTGACAGAACATACTGATATACCCTGCTGATTTTGGGCAGATGTGCCCGCCTACAACTTCCAGGTACTGTATGTTAGCTACATCCTGTGCTCTTTTGGTCCATTTGATTTCCATTAATGGTTTTGTCAGAGTGCTTGCTAGATCACTGTTATTAAGGCCCAAGTGTTCATGAAGTAGAAATTATCTGTAAAGTTAAAAGTGGAAATGTTTCTAAGCACTTGGGCTTCAGGCCAGTTATTCTACATTAAGAAGGTTTATGGTCTGTACTCTTGTGGGAGGAGAGGCTGGATTCTGCCCTTCTGAGCTGGGAATTTCTGGTCACAGGCTTATTGTGACTGTTATTTGAACTGTTTCTTTCTGAAACTGGTGCACCTTGTTGCTGTAGCATAGACCAGATTCAGGCCTGCTGAATCTAGCCTTGTTTGTATAACTTGAGCACTGATCCAGGCCATCTTTTTTTAGAGAAGGTTCCCCTGCACCCTAGTAAGCAGAGGTGAGTAGTTAGAACTTGTCTGATTGAAGACTGCTGGAACAGGGCTCAGCATAGCTCTCAACCTTCCATCTCCAAAATGAGGAACACTCGCCTTCATAACGTGGAACAAATGATCAAAATGTGGAACACATACTAATGGCTTACTAACAACTTCAACTAGGAAGGTCATAGGATGGTTAAAATATGCTGGTTTTACTTATATAGAAGATCCTTTAATGAAGTAATATGATTAATTTCTATTTACCATGGATTTCACTTAAAAAATTCCTAACACTGAATGCGTGACAGACCCTTTCAATGTGGAACTTTGAGGAACTTCGAGGAACATGAACTTTTTAAGACCCCAAATGAGGTACGTTCCTCGTAATGAGGTACACTTGAGAGGTATGGGGCTGAGTTTTGAGCTTTTTTTCTGGTTAATTGGGTAACTTGTTTAAATCAGTTTGTTCGTTTTCTATTGTTTTTTATATATATATATATATATATATATATATATATATATATATATATATAAAAGAAATTGCACTTTATTCATCTTCTTTTACTGTATTTGTGTTTCTTCCTACTTTATTACTGGGGGCATTGACTACAACTCTGATATGCGATATATAAGAATAAGCATCCTTTTCTGTGCTTTTAAACTGTTTTTTTGAGTGTATCTGCTTTATTTTCTGAAAAAAAAAAAAAAAAATATATATATATATATATATATATATATATATATATATATATATATATATATATACTTGTTTCCCGCTTTCTAAGCTAATATAGTCCAGTTTTCAAGTTATTGCTGAATTCAAGGCTCTGTTACAAATCTCTGTGTTTACCCATACCTTACTTGGATAGAAGGAAGTTTCTCTGTTCACCTGTGAGAGAGGGGAGCTTTGAGCAGCCTATCTGTCCCTGGAGGAGTGGTTTCAGCCCAGAGGTTAGTAGTTTATTGGCCATTTTGGGCTAATTTCTATCTCTTTCATTTCCCTGCTATAAATACCATATTTGCCCGGTTTTGTGCACCGGGCAGCACCGGTTAGCTAGGGTAAAACTATTCCCGGCTCCACAAAGTCTCCTCTTCAATTTTTCCCTTGGAACTAGACAAACTTTCAACTTAAGCACTCAAGCCATTCATTTCTCAGCCCAGCACTTGCTCAAAACTTATAGCATGCACTTATAAACCCAAGCACTAGACCTCCTGTACTGTACTGTACTGTACTGTACAGTAGGACAAGGCTCTCTATTCGACCTTACCAGCCATCCAGTAAAACAGTTCACTGTACCTATCCAGGCATGTCCAAAGGGCAGTTTCAGGTGTACTCTCCAGTCCAATTGGTGAATCTGGACATTTTGAGGCAATGTTACAACTGCCTCATGTACACAGACAACCCCCTCCTCCTACCACCAAACACTAATACATGCGAGAGATGCAGTTATACAGCCAAACTAGAGGCTAAGCTCTCTCAACCCAAGACTGGATCAGACAGTCAAGAGGAGAAGGGAAATTCTTGCATCACACCACCAGTCTTACATAGACCCATTAAACCAGCACCGGCAAAAAACACACATAAATACATGGAAACATACTTGGAGGCTCTAAATAAAAATCTGCAAAACCAACAGAGACCTCCAAAGCAAACATCCAAGCAACCTCCACCCCCCCCAACACAAACCATGAAACACATACTTCACAAAACCAGTGTGCCATGCAATCACAGCCCTTAAGGCAAAATGACATACCCAACATACTAGTAATAGGTGACTCTATAGTCAGGCACACTGACGTTCCACTCACTAGGCTGAATAAGGAGAAGCTGCCTGTCGGGTTCCATGATCTGCCACATAACACAAGCACTCAGGTCACTCCAGAACAAGTACAAATATGACTCTGTCATTGTCCATGTTGGTGTGAATGAACAGAGCCGTACCTCCCTGGACTACATGAAAAGAGACAGGGAAGCGCTCTCTGATCACATAGCCCAGGCCAGTGTGACCCTGACCCTGAGTAGCATCCTGCCCTCACCAAGAATGATACCACTGTATAAAGAAAAAATTCTCGATTTCAACAATTGGCTAAGTTTCTGGTGTCATTCAAAGGGGATCCAGTGTCTGTCTGCCTGGGATGACATGCTCAACAAGCCACACTGCTTCGCTACAGATGGCTTGCACCTGTCATCCTTAGGCTTTCGAATACTTGCCAAGGCTCTTGCCACCCCCATAGTGCCTTTTTTAGGCAAGGCTCATAAGACAAACCCACCACCATAAATAGCACAAGTAATAAAAAACTGAGGGTAATGCTACTCAATGCTAGAAGTCTAAACCTCAAAATGCATGCACTCGTGGCACTCCTCAGTATGGAGAAAATTGATGTATGTGCAGTAACAGAAACCTGGTTTAAGGCTCCAGAGAGCACCCCAGCACTACCAGGTTACAATTCATACCATACATTTCGGCCACAGAACCCAAACCGAAATACAAAAGGCGGGGGTGAATCCATATTCATGAGGGATACCCACACCTCCAGGTTAGTGGCATAGCACGATGCTTCAGAGATCATCCACGTGCAACTAACAATGGGCAAAATTGCAATTCAAATTGTAGCTTGCAATAGATCACCCACCATGTCCCAGGACCCCCATTTCGCATTTCTGGAAACACTGGGAAAAATAAAGGTCCTACCAAACGCCCTAATATTGGGTGATTTCAATTACCCAAACATTAACTGGGAGAACTACTCAAATACTAACTCCCTTGCCCAACTTTTCCTAGAATTTATAAACTCAAATGCCCTGGTTCAAGCTAGTCAACACTCCCACCAGAGGTGACAACATATTGGACCTGGTCATCACCAACATGGGCTACCGGTGTTCCACACCAGAGGTCAATCCCTCGCTGGTTAGATCTGACCATAATCAAATCACTTTGGATATCCATATTTCACCCCCCACCCCCGGACTAGAACGCCACCGTGAAAAACCTTTCAAAAGCAAACTTCACGTTAGTTAAGACCGAGCTGGAAAGTTTCAAAGTCCTCATGCTGAAGGATAACACTGACCAAGCTGCAAAATCCTTTACTAATGCATTCTATGGACAGCTACAAGAATACATGGATCGTGCCATCCCAAGTAAAACCAAGACTCACTCCTCCAAGAAAAGGAAACCAGTCTGGTGGACTTCTGCCATAAACAAGATATACAATAGAAGGAGGAAACTAGTACAGAAAAGAGTAAAATCCCAAGAAGGGAAGACATCCCTGATCAGTATCAGCAAGAAACTACGATCCCTCATAAAATCATCCAAGGCGAGCTTTGAAAGAAAAATTGCCAAGGACTCCTAAGATAACCACAAGGTATTCTTTAGCTATGTCAAGAATCTAAGTGGCAATGCTCAGATCTGCTCGGAGTTAGTTCAAAATGGCACAAAATACACTGAACTGACCGATATCGCCAACATCCTGGCATACAGGTTCAGCGCAAACTTCAACCTCCTCTCACCCCAAAAGGGCCCATAACCATACCAGAAGAATGTAGAGTCCCTGAAATCACAGACACTCAGGTTAAAACAACCTCTCCAAAGCCAAAAACACAGCATCAATGGGACCAGACGGTGTCCGAGGCTGAGTCCTACACAAGCTTCAAGATGAACTAACCCCTCACCTAAACACACTGTTCAAACTCAGCCTCTCCACAGGCTACATACTCATAGAGTGGCGCACAGCAATAGTTATTCCACTCCACAAAGGTGGAGCCACAACAGACCCTAGGAACTATCACCCTATAAGCCTGACTAGCGTGGTCTGCAAGGCTATGGAGCGCATCATCATAGAACTCATTAACAGAGACACTGGGAACCTCCAAACACTGGGCCCTACCCAATTTGGCTTTGTTAAGGGCAGATCATGCCACCTAAACCTGGTGGACTTCTTTGAGACAGTTACCAAGGCTATAGACGAGGGAAAGGTGGTACACACAGCCTACCTAGACCTTGCTAAGGCCTTCGACACCATTCCCCATTCTGGTATTATAGACAAGCTCTGGAAATAACAAATACTGAAAACTAATAATGAAAAGGAAAAGCCCTGTTTGCTGAGTGATGGAACAAACACAAAAGTCCAAAGTAAAAGAAAAAATGTTCCAAACACTAAACCCAAGGAGAAGCCAAAATCCAATAAAAATCCAAATAAAGTTCCACAGAAACCTTTATTGCATAGTTTGATAATCATATTGCCAAAGTGGTTAGAAAATCCTTCTACGTGGCCCACCTAATCACAAAAGGGTTCGCATCCAGGTCAAAAGAGATCATTGTGCCTCTCTACGCATCACTCATCAGACACATCTTAGAGTACAACGCCCAATTTGGGATGTACCTCACAAGACACCTTGCAACAGCTGGAAAGATCACAGAAGTACCTCACCAAGAGGATCAATGGCCATAAACAGATGGCCTATGCAGCTCGACTGAAGAAACTTCAGTTGTACTCAGTTGCATACTGCCTACTCAGAGGTGATCTCTGCCTGACATACAAGGCCATGTCCAACCCAGAATTGATGGACATGCTCCACCTAAAGAAAACCTTATCCCCTTGAGCCACATGCTCTAGGGATCAAAACCTCACCACAACAATAAATAGGATGTGCTGGAGGGATAGATTCCTATCCCAGAGACTTCCCATGCTTTGGAACAAGATCCCAATCTACATTAGGCAGAGCTCCTCGCTAGCACTCTTCAAAAGAAACCTTGACGAGTGGATGAGAAACAGAAAGTTTACCTCAGGGATCACTTCAGTGGCTCTGCTGGACAGAGGCACAGGGAACTAATCTAAGGGGGCGGCGAAAGCCAACACATTCTGGCTAGGCTTATAAATGCCTTCGGGCAGATAGCCTAGTACCCAGCTATGAACTTATGAACAGAACTGCCAGCAATTTTCTGATCCCTGAGGGTAAAGCCTGTAGCTACTGGGAAGAATAAAGGCACTAGTGCTGTGACTTAGCAATAACAAAAACAGTACATACATATACATACTACATACATACATACATTAAAGGTAAATGCTGTTTACTAGTGATATTGAATACATGAAAGGTTGTGGTGTCCTTGTTTTCCTTCACATGAAACAGACCATTTCTGTATTCTTTAGCAATGCCAGTTTGCTTGTTTTTCCTTTATAATTAAATGCTGTTTATTTAATTTGCAAAAACATAATTAATCAGTGAAAATTATTGTTCTATGTTTGATGTGTTTATTTACAAATTTGAAGTTGCATCTTGCTATTTGCATTCTTTTGTAACATACTGGGTTGAATTAATAAAAAAAAAAAATAAAGAAATTCATGATATAATTCAGCAGAGCTTTTTCATAGTGTAGCTTGTTGGCCGTTCCAGATGCTGCAGCTTGGTATGCCTTCTTGGCTTGCAGTCAGTCATGAAGTATGTGAAGTGCTGTTTCACTTGAACTTGAGAAGGGTCTTGAAATGTGGTCAAGAGATGTTAATGAATGTAGCTCCTGGTCTCCCTCCACACAAACACATGTCTGCGCGTGCGTGCACACACACACACACACACACACACACACACACACACACACACACACACACACACACACACACACGCACACACACCTAGAATTACGTTTTAGATTCCCTGTTGCACAATATCATGAGATCTTGAGAGAGTATTGTTGTTTGCTTTTCTGTTTTCACAGTGTCATAGAAGACAACAGTCTTAACAGTTTGCCAGCACTAAACATCTTCTTTAATGCATGCCAGAAACAAGTGCAATTCTTATAATACAATTCAAAATCTAAGTACTATAGGACCTCAGGTTCGTCTGTATGGCATCAGTTCTCTGAGACTCCAGACATGGGTTTAAAAGAATGACCTTGTATCACGAACATTGCTTGACTCCAAAGGAATGAATTAATTTGAAGGACAAAAAAAAAAAACTCAAGATGATGTACTGCCTAAAACTATTCTTTTTAAAGGTACTAATTATTTCTGCTTTCTTTATTATGGAAAACAAATCCATGTTTCCTAAAAGTGGTGTGACAGAATGAGGAACACAAGAGTACATAACATGGCATGTCAATAATGCATTACTGAATTTTGCTAGAAGCTGGGTGCAACTGCTATGAAAGCTGATAACACTGTTGAAAGATATTGTTTATTGTGAATTATTATAGTGTATACTATGTATCCCAAGAACAGGAATAACCCACAAGTCATTTATATGCTCTGTTGGTCTCACATAACCCAGCAGTACTTTGTTTCTTTGTAACAGAAATACCATAACAGCTCCTTCTCTTTTCTAAAGATCCCTTATCTCAGATTCTTTTATTTTCTTTACAATATTCAGTACTTCAAATTACATAGAAATAAATGGAATTTGTGGCAACAATACATGCAGAACAATATTCAGGGGGAGTAGTGAAATGAAGGAAGACAGGGCTTGAGCTATTTATGTGATGTTGAAATGAATGATAACTGTTGATAAAGAAAACATGTATAATGCAGGAAACTATTGAAAAATAGGACAATGCACTTGAGCTGCTCCATGTTCAGATCACCATAGGCAAAATCCAATACCACTTTCTTTACAAGCTATAAGTCCCCCGCTATGACCCAGGAAACTCATACCATTTATTTTTTTCTTATTAGAAACACTAACCATCGAACCCAATACCATATTCATGGGTGACTTTTAATTATCCCACTATTAACTGGGAATCCTATACAACACCAAACATACATGCACAGAGATTCCTGGATTTTATAAACACAAATCACCTGACCAGATAGCCAATACACCAACCAGGAGTGCAACCATACTGGATCTGGTCCTCACTAATATGGGAAAGTGATGCACACTCCCTACTGTAACGCCTTCTCTGGTAAGGTCAGACCACAAAAATGGTCTCCTTTGAAGCTAAAATAAAACCTGGATCCCCAGCTAAACCTGGAATATTCAGGAACTATTCTAAGGCTAAGCTCCTGCTATTAAGTGAAAATCTGGCAAAATGTCATGCCTCCATAAACCCTGAGAACACTGCTGCCTATGCAGAACTCTTCACAGAAACCCCGTACAAGCATGTTAATAATTGCATAGAGGCAGCTGTACCCACCAGAACTAAGAACAAAGTAAGTATAGAACTAAGTCAAAAAACAAGCCACACTGGTAGAATCACAAAATCAATAAGTTGTATAACAGGAGGAAGAAAATCATAACAAAATTTAGGAGGTGCAGCACCCAGCAGAATAAAATCAGTCTCATCAAACTAAACAAACAACTCAGAGGACAAATAAAGTCTACCAAAGCCAAATTTGAAGTATGTTTGGCCTCTCAGCCCAAGGACAACCACAAAGCATTCTTTAGCTATGTCTGCAACCTCAAAGGCAATACACAGTCATGTGCAGAGCTCATTGTAAATGGAACCACCTATACTGAGCCAGAAGATATAGCAAAACTCCAGGCTGATAAATTCAGCTCCAACTTTACCCCTCTCTCACCCTCAACCTTCCCTCAGGAAATATCATCAAATATAACTCCCCCTACTATCACTAAGGAGCAGGTCCTTAATGCTCTGTCTAAGACCAAGAACACTGCATCAATGGGCCCAAACAATACCCCAGGAAGCCTTCTAAACAGCATGAAACATGACCTGTCAGGGCCTCTGGAATTACTATTTAGCTGTAGCCTCCAAAAAGGCTTCATGCCTCATGAATGGAGAAAGGCAACAGGTATCCCCCTGCACAAAGGTGGGCCATCTACAAACCCTAGAAACTACAAACTCATAAGTCTCAGTAGTCTTATATGTAAATCCATAGAAAGAATTATCATGGAGATGATCAGTAGAGATATAGTAAACCTCCAGACATTGGTCCCAACCCAGTTTTCTTTTGTCAAGGGCAGATCATGCCTACTGAACCTGGTGGACTTCTTTGGGAAGGTCTCGAAAGCAATGGAAAAGGGCAAAATCATTCACACTGCCTACCTTGACCTGGCCAAGACATTTGACACAGTACCCCCACTCGGGCATTGTTGACAGACTGAAAAGGTTAGGTACAAACCAGTTTGCCACCCGGTGGATAGCCAACTGGCTCACAGACAGGACCCAGGAATTTATAATTGGAGAATCCACCTGTACAAAGAGGCCAGTCACAAGTGGAGTCCCTCAGGGAAGAGTCCTTTGACTGCTCCTTTTTGGCATTTACTTTTCAGAGTCAAGGCCAATGTCACTGGTCTCTGGCTGACTAAATATGCAGATGATTGCAAATTAGGATCTGTCATTGAATCTCACACTGACACAAATGTTCTCCAGGAGGGCTGACACAGACAAACAACTGGTGTCAGAGCCATGAACTGAAGCTAAATGCCAAGAAATCCATAATAGTATCCTTTGGAGAGTCATCCATCCCTGGTAACTATCATATTGACAACATACCCCTTAGAGATGACCCAGTAGTCAGGGACTTAGGGACACACATAGGTTCATAGGTTCATAGGTTCATACTAGGCTATCTGCCCTAGGGCATTTATAAGCGTAGCCAGAGTTGTGTGGCTTTCACCACCCCTTAGGTTGAAGAATACTATACCCATTAGTTTGCCGTGCCTCTGTCCAGCAGTGATACAGAGATGATCCCGGGTAAACCTCGATCTCCCATCCACTGGTCAAGATTCCTCTTGAACAGAGCCAGCAGTGCTCTGTCTCACATGGACGGGATTCTGTTCCACAGCATAGGAGTCTCTGGGTGATGAATCTGTCCCTCCAGCACGTCCTATTTATATCCGTGTTGAGGTTTAAGTCTCTTGCTCTTGTGGCTCTGGTGGATTTGGATTTTTGAGGTGGAGCATGTCCATTAATTCCGGGTTGGACATGGCCTGGTATGTCAGACACAGGTCACCTCTGAGCAGGCGGTATGCAACTGAATAGAGCTGGAGTTTCTTCAGTCGGGAGCATATGGCATATTTTTGAGCCCCTTTATCCTTTTGGTGAGGAACTTTTGGGGTCTTTCCAATTGCTGCAGGTGTCGGGTAAGATACATTCGAATGGGGCATTGTACTCAATCATTGGTCTGATAAGTGAAGAGTACAGGGGAACAATGACCTCCCTTGATCTGGATGTGAATCCATTCATAATCAGGTGGGCAATGTAGAAGGTCCTCCTAACCACTTTGGCAATGTGAGTGTCAAAAGAAAGGTTACTGTCAACTTGGGTCCCCAGGTCCCTGATAACCTCTTCTGTGCTTAATGGTTTGCCACCTATGTGGTAACTTGGGGTTACCTTGTTTTACCAAAGGGTATGACTATACATTTTTTGGCGTTTAGCTTAAGGCCATGGCTCTGGCACCAGTTATCCATTTCTATGAGACCTCTCTGAAGGATATCTGTGTCTGATGGATTTTCAACTATGGCGCCAGTTTGCAGTCATCTGCAAACTTTGTCAGCCACAATCCTCCTATGTTTGCCTGCACTTCTGAAAAGTAGATGCCAAACAAGAGGGGGCCCAGGACTGAGCCCTGTGGGACACCGCTTGTGACCGGCTTGAGTCTGACATGGCACCAGCAACTCTAACCCTGTGGGTTCTGTCCTTGAGCCAGTTTGTAACCCATCTTGTGACATATGGGTTTACATTTAAGCTGGTGAGCTTTTCTATGATACCCGAGTGGGGTATTGTGTAGCTTTTGCAAGGTCAAGGTAGGCTGTGTGAACTGCCTTACCCTCATCAATGGCCTTGGTGACTGTTTCAAAAAAGTCGACCAAGTTCAAGAGGCATGATCTGCCCTTGACAAAGCCGAATTGGGTAGGATCCAATGTCTGTAGGTCCCCTATGTCTTTATTTATGAGTTCCATTATGATCCTCTCCATAGCTTTGCAGACCAGGCTTATTAAGCTTATGGGGCGGTAATTACCAGGGTCCGTAGAAGCACAGCCTTTGTGGAGTGGGACCACAGTTGCCGTACGCCAGTCTTTGGGTGATCCTGTGGTAAGGCTAAGATTAAACAGCAGCCTTATGTGTGGGTTTAGTTCCTCATTGAGTTCATGTAGCACACAGCCGGGGACACCATCCGGTCCCATTGATGCTGTGTTTTTAGCTTTAGAGAGAGCAGCTCTCACCTGGGCATTTGAGATGATTGGGAGGCTACACTCTGCTGGGATAGATATTTCTCCTTTTGGGGGGGAGAAATTTTCACTGAACCTGTCTGCCAATATGTTTGCAATGTCTGTGGGTTCAGTGATTTTTGTATCATTTTGGACTAATTCTGAGCATATCTGGGAGTTTCCACCCAGATTTCTAACATAGCTAAAGAAGGCCTTATGATTGTCTTTTGAGTCCTTGGCGATTTTTCTCTCAAAGTTGGCCTTGGATGATTTTATGAGTGATCGTAGTTTTTTACTAGTATTGATCAGAGATGTCTTCCCTTTTAGGGATTTTGCTCTATCTTGTAGTAGCTTTCTTCTCTTGTTGTAAAGTTTGTTTATGGCTGGGGTCCACCAGATCGGGTGCTTGCCTTTGGTGGAAAGGGCCTTGATTTTATTTGGGATTGCTTGATCCATGCAATCCTGGAGGTGCTCGTAGAAAGCATTTGTAAGGGATTCAGCAGCGTGGGTTGTGGTTTCCAATGGCTCAGGGACCTTGAAGGATACCACACCAGTCTTAAGAAGTGTGAAGTTGGCTTTTGAGAAGTTCTTCACTGTGGTCTTTTTTGTTGGAGGTGAGGGCGGGATGTGGATCTCCAGTGAGATTAGTTTATGGTCTGATCTCACCAATGAGGGATATACTTCTGGTGTGGAGCATTTTGTCCCCATGTTTGTGATGATCAGGTCTAGTATATTTTCACCTCTTGTGGGAATGGTGACAAGTTGTTCCATAGCATTTGAGTTTATGAACTCCAGGAACCTTTGGGCTAGGGTATTGGGCTTGAGTAATGTTCCCAGTCTATGTTTGGGTAGTTGAAGTCACCCAATATGATGGTGTTTGGAGAAACATTTATACTCTCCAGTGTCTTCAGGAAGGCTGTGTGGGGTTCCTGAGTTTGAGAGGGTGGCCTGTAACATGCTACAAACTGTAGAGCAGTTTTGCCTATGGTTAATTGCACCTGAATGGTCTCTGATGCTTCGTGAGTTGCCACCAGCCTGGAGGTGTGGGTATCCTTGATGAATATGGATACACCCTCCTTTTGTGGTACGGTCCGGGTTTTGGGGCGGAGCATGATATGAGGTAATACCTGATAATGCCGGGTGCTCTCAGGAGCCTTGAACCAGGTTTCTGCCAAAGCACAGACATAGATGTTCTCCATACTGAGGAGGGCTTGGTGCATCTTGAGATTTAGACTTCTGGCATTGAGCAGCATTACCCTTAGTTTTCCATTATTGTTTTCTAGGGCGGTGGGTTTAGAATTTGAGCCTTGTCTAAAAAAGGCACTTTGGGGTGGCAAGAGCCTTTGCCAATATCCGGAAACCCAGGAGTGACAGGTGCAAGCCGTCCCTTGCAAAGCAGCGTGGCTTGTCAAGCATGTCATTCCAGGCAGACAGACATTGGCTCCCCTTAGAATGACACCAGAAATTAAGCCAATTATTAAAACTGATCATTTTGTCTCTGTATTGTGGCATCATTCTTGGTGAAGGTAGGATACTGCTCAGGGTCAGGGTCATACCAGCCTGGGCTACATAATCTGAGAGCTCCTTTATGTCTCTTTTCATGTAGTCCAGGGAGGTACGTCTCAGGTCATTCACACGGCATGGACAATGACTGAGTCATACTTGTACTTGCTGTGGAGTGACCTGAGTGCTTGTGTTATGTGGTGGATTCTAGCCCAACAGGCAGCTTACTGTGACCCTCTCCTTGTTCAGTCTGGTGAGTGGGACATCAGTGTGTCTGACTATGGAGTCACCTATGACAAGTGTGTCTGCCATTGTGTTTGGCCTTAAGGGCTGTGACTGATTTGCACACTGACTTTGTGATCTATGTGTTGCTTGTGTTATGTCATGAGGTGGCAGTTGTTTGGGTGTCTGCTTTGGAGGCCTCTGCTGTTTTGGTAGATTTTTGATCAGTGCCTCCAGTATGTCTTTGTGTGTTTATGTGTTTGATTTGTAGTTGTGATAGTTCTATGTGAGACTGGGTTTATGGTGTGTGTGGTTACCTTCTCCTCCTGTCTGGTTTTGCCAGTCCTGAGTTGAGAGAGCTCAGCCTCCAGTTTGGCTATGTAGTTGCATCTCTCGCATGTATTTGTGTTTTGTGGGAGGAGGAGAGGGTTGTCTGTGTACATGAGGCAATTGTAACATTGCCTCAATATTCCCATATTCACCAGCTGAGCAGGAGAAGACGCTAGCAACTGACCCTTTGACATGCTAGAAGAAATGAAAAAGTTTGCTGTGTAACTGAGTCAGAAAGGACCTATATGGAAGTGGATACTCAAGGGGGTTTTAAGCTAGTGAAGTACTTTGTATAATATAGAAGTGCTTTACCTGACAGTAATCTAGCCTTTGGCCATCATGTGTCAACAGTGGTGAGGAAATCATTCCACGTTGCCCACCTTATAAACAAATGTATGGCATCTAAGTCCTAGGAAGTCATTGTTCCACTGCATTTGGCATTCATCAAACCTATCATTGAGTACAATGCCCCCTTTGGCATGTACCTAACCAGGCATATCCAACAACTGGAACATCCACAGAGGTTTCTCACTAGAAGAATACAGGGCATAAGTAAAATGTCCTCTGCAGATCGCCTCAAGGCCCTATCCATGTATTCTGTCTCCTACAGACTTTTGAGGGGAGATCTATGCCTGGCATACAGGTCATTATCTGACCCCACTCTGATGGACCTCCTGCATATCCACAAAAAAACAGCACCAGAATTACCTGTTCTAAGGACTTAACCTTGCCTGTGATATAAATAGGACCTGCTGGAGAGATAGGAATGTATCCCAGAGACTACCTCATCTATGGAACAGGCTCCCCATCCATGTGATGCAGAGTTCCTCCCTAACCCAATTCAAGTGCAACTGGGACAATTGAATGGTAAACTGGAAATTCATCCTTGGTTTGGCACCTATGTCTCTAATGGACACAGGGAACCTGTAAATGATCAAGGGTATCAGAACTTGTCAGAGATCTGGGAATCTGGGATGCATGGGTAGGCTTAAAAAGGCCCTTGTGGTCATTAGCCTAGTAAATGTTTGTGGGGGCATGGCAAAGATGGTGAACAGTTAACACCACTGCTTTTTAGCTCTGCTTCATTTTAACATTTCTGACAGGAGTTTTACTAAAAAACTTAAATAGAATGTTTCAAAACTTGACGGATTTATAGTTGACCATCTGCCAAAAGATCTACTGTAAAAAATAACAAGTTTGAAACTGTTTTAATTGCTTTTTCCTGTCAAGAAAACTAGAAAGAATTGTCTCAGAATGAGCCACTCTAAGCTCAGTGTACAGGACAGTAGTATGGAAAAAGACATACAGGCTATACTAAGCAACCAGTGAGTTATCTGTAAAGATAAATCCGAAAGCAAAATGGACAATTTTAAAGAAGAATATAAAAAAACAAGCTGAAGTGTTGAGTGAATCTGTTAAACAACAATCACCACAAATCTCAATTATAGAAGAGGCAGCATCTGATTTTGATGGAAGATTACTTGAAAATGAGAACAACACTGAATTTCTTCTGAAACAAAGCAACTTATTCCGGGAAAAAAATAGAAGACTTAGAGAACAGATCTAGAAGAAATAACATCAGTCAGGATTTACGAGATTCCTGAAAAAGAAGAGGGGGACAATATGATTCATTTTCTTAATACCTGGCTGCCTAAAACTTTAAAGCTGCCTGAAGCTTTTTCCTTTGGTATCAAAAGGGCACATAGATCACTTTCTAATTCATGTTAAAAAAAAAAACAAGGTCAGTGATCATAAGATTTTTTTCAAGTCAAGGTAAGGATTTGGCCTTGAAAGTTGCATGGACTAATTATCCAGTTAAAATTAAAGAAAATACTGTAAGATTTGACAATGACTATTCTACATTAGTGATGTCAAAGAGAAAAGCATGTGTGCCACTTGTTAAAGGCTTAAAGAAAGACAATATTAAAGCACAAATCTTGTTTCCAGCAAAAATAAGGATTCACCTTCCAAAAGGAAAAAAGATTTTTAACACTTAGGAAGAGCGATGGACATCATACAGAAAAATAAACTCTTAGGAAAACAGAAGAAATAGATGGACTCTATCAACTTCTTTGAAGATAAATGCAACAAAAGATGGCTGGTTAATAAAAGACAAAAACAGTAAAAAACTGAAGGACATGAAAATCAATATATTTCATGGTTATGAATTCTTATTAATTTAAATAAGTACTTGAATACTAATGAAGAGGTACTAAACATTACTTTTCACAAGGTAAATCTATTTATTTCCCTACTTCAGATGGTTACTAGTTCCATTTTTAAAATGTTAGAGTTTGATGCTTTTAGCTATATATGAAATTAAAGCCACTTGCTTTCATTTAGAGTTTAAAAGGTTAAACTATTCATTTTATTTAAAGTTAATCACTATGATAAAACTTATGTTAGGTGGCACACTTTCACATGGCATTGTTGAGTAATGTACTATTAAACATAATACAAGATGCAACAAAGACACTAAAGAGCATGATAAGTTACATTCTGGGTTTTTAAAATGGTCCAGTAGAGTGCTAATGATAGTATGCTTGACATGCAATAGCACCCAGGAAAGACATGCTATGTTATAATCAAAGTATAACAAATAAAGCTTTTTACATATATAAAAGTTACTATTGGAATGCTATCAAATAATTAGAGTAACATTCACACTTTTATAAGTTAAACCTGGATCATACATAACTGCCATTCTTTTAATGTAAGTTTATTGGTTATGTCTCCTTTAAAAAATGACAGTCTGCTTTACATTAAATATCTTATACAAATAGTGCTTGCTGAATCATTAAATGTTATATCTTTGATTCCAGTGGCTTTTTAGTGGTTGAGACACTTAGAGATGTTTTTTGTTGTTTTTTTCGTGGTTTGCAGGGGTTTGCGGGATTGATGTGTGGTGTGGAGGTGGCTTGCATTCACATGTGGGGGGTTTTGTGTGAATTGTAACTGATGGACTGTTCATTTTCTTTAGAAGGAAACGTGCAGTTTGTAATGAGAGAGCTATAGAAAAAAATAGGTTGCTTATAATAACTACATACAACTTGTTAAGTCCCGATATTAAGAGGATGTTACTTCATTATTGGGATTTTTTGAAAAAATATAGAGATTTGGGAAATATTATTGAAAAACTGATAATGTGGGGACCTTTTCTTGTAATAAATGTATGAGTTGTGAATTCATAGTAGACACATTTTCTTATATAGTCCAAGAAATGACTCAGCCAGTATATCCAAAGAATTTATTTTATAGTACCAACAATTGATGTTCTCCAGTGCCTCGGCATAAGCCTTTTAACAGAGTATAACAAAACCCATTTCTCATTCCTTTATATAGTAAAAAACTATTCTAATAAAACAATTAAAAAACACTTAAGTACAGCAGCCATTTCCAATCAAGCTCTCTATTTAACCCCTTAGGGTGTAGAGTGTCAAATTTTAAAATAAACAGTGCTTCTTTCCATTGTAGTTTATTCTTCAAGCACATACCTTTCACACAATGTACTTTTTCCAAAATTCTGCCTGTTAAATTCTTACCATCACTGTTATGATATTTTTAAAATGAAAGCCTAAAGGGCTTTCTACCTTTTCATTTTTAATATTTCTCAGATGTTCTAAGAACCTGACTCGAAAACTCCTTTTTGATTCACCTATGTAAAATAAATTGCATTCACATTTGAGTACATAAACAATACCCTCTGTGTTACAACTAAAATTACCATTCACATAAAATTTATTTCCATTTATACAGTCAAAAGAATTTACTGTTTGGTTACATAGACTACAATGACCACATGCTTTAAAACCATAATCAGAAATACATTTAGTTAAACTGGCAGCAGAAAAAATAAAATAAGCATGAACTAGCATATATTTAATACTTTTTCCACGTCTATAAGACACCATAGGTTTTTGAGGTAACAATTCACCCAAGCATGGATCTTGTAACAAATGTGTCCAATAAAACATAACAATTTCTACTAATTTCTCTGTATATGTTCCATATGTTGTAACAAAAAACATTTTATACACTTGTTGATTATACACATTTTTATCTGATTTAGCCCTATATTTTACTTGTTTATGAGTCTGATTATTAAAATTCAAATTATTTTTAGCTTGTTCTACACTTTCTACACTATAACCTCTTTTGATAAATTTCTGACAAGTCAACTCAATTTCTAATTCTTTTTGTTGTTCATCACTAGTTAATCTTGAAATTCACAATAATTCATTATAGGGAAGTGCTGATATTAAGTGTGGAGGATGGCAACTAGTCCCATTAATGAAATTATTCACACCTTCAAATTTATGATGCACTGATGTTACTACCTTATTACCTCTAACATGCAAATTTACATCCAAAAATGTAACTTTATCTCCCCACTGAGCTCCATCAAACTTTATACCAAAATTATTACAGTCTAGGTCATGAATAAAATTATGTACATCTAAACTACCCCCTTCACATAGAAAGATTAAATCATCTATGTAACGATAATGCTCTATTACATGACTTCTGAAAAAGCACATTCTATATAGAAATTTGGTTTCAAAATAACCCATAAATAGATTTGCATATACTGGAGCGAAAACTGCTCCCATCGCTGTGCCTTTAATTTGTTGATAAAGAATGTCATTAAATTCAAAAAAAATATTTTTAAGACAAAACAGTATTAAATCAACTGTATAATAAGTAAGTGGAGTTTCACCCAAATGAAATTTAAGAGCTTCCACCCCTAATTCATGTGTAATATTAGTATACAAATTTTTAACATCTACTACTATCCAGTACCTATTTTCATTCCACTGAATTTTATTAATTTTCTCCAGAAAGTCAAAGGTGTCTCTAATATAGGAAGACAACTGCACAACCTTTGGTAAAAGTAATTCATGCAACACAATTCCTATATTATGAAGAAAATAGTTGCAAGCAGACACTATAGGACAAACCGGGGGATTATATCTATCTTTATGTAGTTTAGTAAGACAGTAAAATTTAGCCATAGTACAATTTTCTATGGAAAATTTCCTCTCTATGTCTTTTTTGGTAAAATAGCCAAGTCTATACCCCCTATTTATTAGTTCATTATATGCTGACAAGGCTGTTTCATATTCCTTCCATATAGCAATCCTATATACTTCCTCATTATTTAAATTATCCATACACATCTTATAATACTGTTCTACTGTCATTATAACTAACTTATTACCTTTATCCGAGGGCTTAAATATAATATCTTTTCTACATCTCATCTTAGTAAAGCCTCCCATTCATTTTTAGTTAGATTATAAGACACTTTTTCCTTTTTTTTAAAAAATATCCTGCATAGAATAATTCACTATGCTGGAAACACATTTCACTGCCTCATTAGTAAAAGGAGGTATATAGTTACTTTTTATGCTAATCCCATTTGTCGGTAATAGACAGTAAGCATTCACAGTTTCATCATTCTCAAAAAAAGAATCACAAGAAAAAAATTCCGTAGAAGTTGTTTCATTCAAAGAATCATCCATATCAAAGGAATTAGTTACTTGTACATTTTTTTCTATTTTTTTTTTTTTTGACTTTGAAAAAAAGCACAAAAGATGTAACTTTCTTATTAGCTTAAAAACATCTATTTTAAATGTATGCATATTAGAAACAACAGTAGGAATAAACTTAATGCCACAATTTAATACTGCCACTTGCTTTCATTTAGAGTTTAAAAGGTTAAACTATTCATTTTATTTAAAGTTAATAACTATGATAAAACTTATGTTTGGTGGCACACTTTCACATGGCATTGTTGAGTAATGTACTATTAAACATAATACAAGATGCAACAAAGACACTAAAGAGGCATGATAAGTTACATTCTGGGTTTTTAAAATAGTCCAGTAGAGTGCTAATGATAGTATGCTTGACATGCAATAGCACCCAGGAAAGACATGCTATGTTATAATCAAAGTATATCAAATATAGCTTTTTACATATATAAAAGTTACTATTGGAATGATATCAAATAATTAGAGTAGCATTCACACTTTTATAAGTTAAACCTGGATCATACATAACTGCCATTCTTTTAATGTAAGTTTATAGGTTATGTCTCCTTTAAAAAATGACAGTCTGCTTTATATTAAATATCTTATATAAATAGTGCTTGCTGAATCATTAAATGTTATTTCTTTGATTCCAGTGGCTTTTTAGTGGTTGAGACACTTAGAGATGTTTTTTGTTGTTTTTTTCGTGGTTTGCAGGGGTTTGAGGGATTGATGTGTGGTGTGGAGGTGGCTTGCATTCACATGTGGGGGGTTTTGTGTGAATTGTAACTGATGGACTGCTCATTTTCTTTAGGAGGAAACATGCCGTTTGTAATGAGAGAGCTATAGAAAAAAATAGGTTGCTTATAGTAACTACATACAACTTGTTAAGTCCCGATATTAAGAGGATGTTACTTCATTATTGGGATTTTTTGAAATAATATAGAGGTTTGGGAAATATTATTGAAAAACTGATAATGTGGGGACCTTTTCTTGTAATAAATGTATGAGTTGTGAATTCATAGTAGACACATTTTCTTATATAAATGGTATACCTTTTACAGCTGATGAGAGATTTAATTGTGTCACTGAAGGAGTTATATATGCTATAAAGAGTGAGTGTGAACTCTTTTATACAGGGCAAACTAAAAGGGCCTTTAAAACAAGATTACAAGAGCATTTGAGAAATATTAAATGTGGGAAATTGGAGAGCCCTTTAGGACAACATTTTAAAATTTTTCATGATAGTAATGTAAATGGCCTTCGGCCACTATTTTAGAACAAGTTAAATGTGATTTAGGTTGTAATATAACACAAAAACTGCTGTATAAGGAAGCAATATTTATTATGAAATATTCAACAGTGGCCCCTAGGGGGCTTAATACTGAGTGTTGTTGGAAATATTTGATATAAATATTTGATTTCAATTTGTTGTGATTAGATTGTTTATTTAGGTAATTGTATCTAATTATGTGATTTAGATGTTTTAGAGCTGCTGGTATATATAGGATTACATTGTATTCTGTTCTTTACTCCTTGAAGGCTTATTACAAAGCCGAGGTGCTAGAGATTGTATTTTAATAAAGAATGTGACTAGCCTTTGTGGTTTTTCCTCAGCATTTTGTTTGTCGGTTGGTGGTTTTGCTAGCTTATATACTAGCCTACAGAATGACACGTCTGATAAAAGATTAGGATTGTGTTTCTCAGTTATTGTCTCTTTTTAATGACAACAGAACTTAATATCTCAGAACTATTTAATATAGAAAGTTTGAATCTTAAAAAAATGTTTGTTCAGATTCTATTAGACATAACATTTAAAAAAAAATACGACTGATTCTAACAGCAACACTAGATTAAAGAGCATCAAATATATAAGGATAATTATAAATGTCCTATTGTATGATACTCTACACTAGGATTATATATAAAATATAAAACCTAGGAATATAGTAATAGTACAACTGCGGTGGTGGTGCTGCGGTAGCGTTGTCGCCTCACAGTAAGACGTTGTCCTGTTCGATTCTCAGCTAAAGCATCTTATGTGTGGGACATGCGTGAATGGGCTTACCTTCATTGAAGGTTGTGCATCAGGGCTGGTAACTCGGCACGTAAAAAAAATCTACTGCCAATCATTAGCGGACCGGAGTTCCGCTGTGGCAACCCCCTAACCGAGAAAAGCCGAAAGACACAACAAAAATAGAAAGATATCAGAATAAGTAAAAAAAAAATATATATATATATATATATATATATATATATATATATATATATATATATAGTTAAAGAATATAAATATGTCTACAAGGGTGGGAGGTTGGCATAGTAGTTAGTGTTTACCTTATAGGCACAAGGTGCAGGGTTTAATTCTCATATGAAGTAATTGGCTAGGCTTGGAATGACCACAAGGACAGTTAGCCTGGTACTAATTTATGAACTTATGATCCTATGAACAACTTTACACATAGTAAATAAAATAGAAAAAAATATAAAATCATATGATGTATAAATTAATAAATATGAAAATAACTGACTTCCTCCCTATAGTAAACCCAGAAGATAATGTAAGGTACGGGAGAAAAGTGACTGTAGAGATATTCAGTTTATTTAAATTATAATAAAGATTCTGAACACCAGTTTAACTTTTCCTGTTCATAATAACTCACTGACCACTTTTTTAAGATGATGCATATTAAAAACATGACACACATTAATATGAATCAAAAGCATGAGCTAAGTGTTGTTAGTATAATGGAGAGTTTGAGAGGTCGTTTGTCATCTTTTTCAGCAAACTACAAATACATTATTCCCTGGTAGAATTTTTTAGGGTTATATCATTTTTTATTTGTTTCAAAAGTTTTGTCCATAGCTAAAGATTTTATATTGCTATATATAAAGTATATGAAAAACATTGTACATAAACATGATTTCATTATGCTAGTTTTTTTTCTCTCTTATATAAATGTCTGATTTTAAATGCATATCTGTTAATATTAATGGATTGAATAATCCAGTAAAGAGGGGAGTCTGTTCAAATACTTGCAATTGCATAAAGCTCAAATAGTATTTCTACAGGAAACACATTTACTTAAAGATGTAAATAAACTTTCATTAAAGAATTATTTGGTTTTAGCTGGTTCTGGCTTTTGAGCTAAAAGAACAGGCACCCTCATTTTATGGAAGAACTCACGAGTAATGTGTAAAGTAATAGATACCTTTAATATCAACCTTTGCTGATAGAAATGGTATGTTAAGCATTGTTATAACTGAGTGGAACAGAAAACTGTATACATTGGTGAACTCTTATTGGATTCCAGAGGTTGGAGCTAAAGATGCAAAAACACACTTATAAACTATAGCTTATTGCATGAAAAGTGAAGTCATAATGGCTGGTGATTTTAATTGTATTTTATCAGATAAAGATTCCACTGCATATGGAATCACATCTTCAGCCAAACACTTAATGAATTTTGTAAATCTAATGAATTTAAAGGATATACATATATATAGGCTTTCGTATACTGGCCAAGGCTCCTGCCACACCCATAGTGCCCTTTTTAGGCAAGGCTCAAAGGACAAACCCACCTCCATAGACAACCCAAGGATAAAAAAAACTAAAGGTAATGCTACTCAATGCCAGAAGTCTAATCCTCAAGATGCACGCACTCAAGGCTCTCCTCAGTATGGAGAAAATCGATGTCTGTGCAGTAACAGAAACCTGGTTCAAGGCTCCAGAGAGCACCCCAGCACTACCAGGTTATAATTCATACCTTGTGTTTCGGCCCCAAAACTCAGACTGAAGCACAAATGGAGGGGGAGTATCTATATTCATCAAAGATACCTACACCTCCAGGTTAGTGGCACTGCACGAAGCATCGGAAACCATCCATGTGCAACTAACAGTGGGCAAAACTGCCTTTCAGTTTGTAGCCTGCTACAGAACACCCTCCCTATTACAGGAACCCCACTTGGCATTCCTGAGAACACTGGAGAATATGAAGGTCTCTCCAAACACTATGTTATTGGGTGACTTCAACTACCCAAACATTGACTGGGAAAACTACTCAAGCCCAAACCCCCTCACCCAATGGTTCCTCGAATTTATAAACTCTAATGCGATGGAACAACTGGTCACCACTCCTACAAGAGGGAACAACATATTGGACCCGGTCATCACCAACATGGGGACTCTATGTTCCACACCAGAGGTAAACCCCTCATTGGTAAGATCAGGCCATAAACAAATTTCCCTGGACATCCATATCCCATCCCCACCCCCAGCCAAGGTGATCACTGTAAAGAATTTCTCAAAAAACAACTTTGCACTTCTCAAGACTGAGGTGGAATCATTCAAAGCCCCCAGGCCAGAGGATAATACAGCCCAATCCGCAGAATCCTTTACAAATGCATTCTATGAGCACCTGCAGAAATGCATGGATCGTGCTATCCCAAATAAAACCAAGACTCACTCCTCCAAAAACAGGAGACCATTCTGGTGGACCCCGGCCATAAATAAGCTATACAACAGAAGGAGGAAGCTACTACATGACAGAGCAAAATCCCAAAAAGGGAAGGCATCTCTGATCAGTATTAGCAAGAAACTTCGATCCCACATAAAATCATCAAAGGCCAGTTTCGAAAGAAAAATTGCCCTAGACACTAAAGATAATCACAAGGCCTTCTTTGGTTATGTCAGAAACATGGGTGGAAACTCCCAGATATGCTCTGAATTGTTGCATAATGGTACAAACTTTACCAAACCTACAGACATAGCCAACATTCTGGCAGACAGATTCAGTGCAAACTTCTCCCCCCCTTCCCCCCAAAGGAGCAAATGCCTATCCCAACTGAATGTAACCTCCCTGACATCACAGATGCACAGGTGAAAGCTGCCCTCTCCAAAGCAAAAAACACAGCATCTGTGGGACCGGACGGTGTCCCAGGCTGTGTCTTACACGAGCTCCAAGAAGAACTGAACCCTCACATTAAGTCACTTTTCAAACTCAGCCTTACTACAGAATATGTACCCAAAGAATGGCGTACAGCTACAATGGTCCCACTCCACAAAGGTGGTGCCACAACGGACCCCGGGAACTATCGCCCCATAAGCCTGACTAGTCTGGTCTGTAAAGCTATGGAGCGTATTATCATGGAACTCATAAACAAAGACACTGGGAGCCTCCAAACACTGGATGCTACCCAATTCGGCTTTGTTAATGGCAGATCTTGCCTCTTAAACCTAGTTGATTTCTTTGAAACAGTTACCAAAGCCACAAATGAGGGCAAGGTAGTCCACACAGCCTACCTGGAACTTGCAAAAGCCTTCGGCACAATACCCCACTCGGGCATCATAAATAAGCTTACCAGCTTAAATATCAACCCCTATATCACAAGATGGGTTACAAACTGGCTCAGAGATAGAACCCACATGGTCAGAATTGCAGGTGCCATGTCCGAATCCAAACCAGTTACAAGTGGCATCCCACAGGGCTCAGTTCTGGGACCTCTCTTGTTCGGTATATACTTCTCTGAGGTTCAGGCTAACATGGGGGGATTATGGCTGACAAAGTTCGCAGATGACTGCAAACTTGGGGCCATAATCGAATCTCCAGCTGACACAAGCATCCTCCAAAAGGGTCTCACAGAGATGGATGCTTGGTGCCAGAGCCACGGCCTCAAGCTAAATGCTAAAAAGCGCATAGTCATCCCCTTTGGGAAAAACAAGGTGCCTACAAATTACCACATAGGTGGTAATCCATTAAGTGTAGGAGAAGTAATTAGAGATTTGGTGACCAACGTAGATAGTTATCTCTCCTTTGATAATCACATTGCCAAAGTGGTTAGAAAGACCTTCTATATAGCCCACCTTATCATGAAAGGGTTTGCATCTAGATCAAGAGAGGTCATTGTGCCCTTCTACTCGTCACTCATCAGGCCCATAATTGAATACAATGCCCCTTTTGGGATGTACCTTACCTGACTCCTGCAGCAACTGGAGAGACCCCAAAAGTACCTCACCAAGAGGATCATGGGCTACAAACAAACATGTCCTATGCAGCTCGACTAAAGAAACTCCAGCTCTACTCAGTTGCTTACCGCCTACTCAGAGGCGATCTATGCCTGACGTACAAAGCCATGTCAAACCCAGAATTAATGGACATGCTCCACCTCAAAAAATCCCAGTCACTTAGAGCTACATGCTCCAGGGACCTAAACCTCAGCACAAAAATAAATAGGACATGCTGGAGGGACAGATTCATTTCCCAGAGGCTCCCCTCACTCTGGAATAGAATCCCAATTCATGTTAGACATAGCCCCTCGCTGACCCTCTTCAAGCGAAATCTGGATGCGTGGATGGGAAATCGCAAATTCACCCCTGGGATCTCTTCTGTGTCCCTGCTAGACAGAGGCACAGTAAACTAATCTTAAAGGGTACCTTCTGTGACCTACTTTACAGGGGCACAGTAGGCTATTCTAATAGGGAGGCGGAAGCCAAATACACTCTGGCTAGGCTTATAAATGCCCTAGGGCAGATAGCCTAGTATCTACTTATGAACCTATATATATATATATATATATATATATATATATATATATATATATGTTGTTGTTTGTCTTTCAGCTTTTTCCCGGTAAGGGGTCGCCACAGTGGAACTCCAGTCCGCTAATGATTGGTAGTAGATTTTTACGAAACGCTGAGGTACCAGCTTGACGCCCAACCTTCAACGAAGGCACGCCCATTTACGTACGCATGTCTTCCGAACGCTACCCAACCATGAGGAGGACATGCAGACTCTCTCTCTCTCTCTCTCTCTCTATATATATATATATATATATATATATATATATATATATATATATATACATTTATAGGTTCATAGGTTCATACTAGACTATCTGCCCTAGGGCATTTATAAGCCTAGCCAGAATGTGTTTGGCTTTCACCACCCATTTTAAATTTATTTTGCTATGCCCTTTTTCGAGGTTAGTATACTGTGCCTCTGTCTAACAGTGACACAGAAGTGATACCCGGGGCAAACCTACGATCTCCCATCCACTCATCAAGATTCCTCTTGAAGGGAGTCAATGAGGGACTCTGCCTAACCCGGACTGGGATTTTATTCCAGAGTGAATATTTATATATATAAACTAAGGAAAACAAACTCACTTCAATTTACCCATTATTCATATAAATATGAAACTCAAACAAATATTGTTAAAATTTCTGTCTTAAACAACCTGTTATCACATATCAGAGAAGTTTCAAAAGTTTCACGTCCATTATCAGACCATAATGCTATAATCTTTAACAATATTTTAAAAACTGACAATTTAATACATCACAGGAGATTACCAGTATACATTATGAAAATAAAAGGCTTCAAGGATTGGTACATTAAAGAGATAAAAACATTTCTAGAAATAAACATGACTGGTGAAGTATCTGACATTGTCCTCTGGGATTCACTAAAGGCTTATTTAAATGGAAGAGTTACAAGCTGATATATTAGTAAAACAAGATAATGGGACAAAGAATTGAATAAACTACATGCCAAAATAGACAAACTAAAGTTACATTTAAAAACAAGTGACATTATCAGTAAGTCTGAACTTAAAACTTTAAGTGCAAAATACGTTGAAGTTCTAAATCATAAAGTTTAAATAAACCTGGAAAAAAACATAAACTTTAGGTATATTCAGTAAATGCTTTAAGCTTGCGGAAACTTGCTCTTAGATCAAAGAAAATAAATAAACTAAATCATATCAAATAAATTGTAACACGTATAAATAATAAAAAAGAAAGAAGAACAAATATTAAATGTATTCTTGAGGGATTTAAATATTTTATGAAAATTTAAACAAAGTACTTAACAGTGCTGGGATTTAAATGCATAAACTTTATTGACCCTATACTGCCTGTATGAGTCACAAAGATCACTGCCTAACAGGAAGGGGGAATGCCTTGGGGGTTAAGATAAAGGGAATTAGCTACAGTATCTTGCATTTTAAGTAAAAAGATCATCTCTTTACCTGGTAAAGGACACACAATAATTCTTCCTGCACTATGGATCACCTGTTGCCTTCACAATTCAGGAGAAGACAACAGCCCTTTGTTGCTTTAGATCTGTTATTAATATTCTGTGAAATATTGCATTGCTAAAGGAGTATAGATATTTTAAACCACTACCTAGGGGATGCAAGCTCTGTAGAAGCCCACATCTTTTACTTTAGACATGTAATTTCAAGTATGCCCCATGGGGAGATCATAGCCTAAATTATTAGATTTTGAATGGCGGAGAAGCAGTGGATTTAAATCATTTTTATGACCATTTACTGGGCAAGGTTAAACCATTTCAGGGTTAAGCTTATATGTGTAATTTAGCAATACAGCTTAAAATTAAGAAGAAAGGCTACTATTTTTAATTGTATGATGTCTGTGAAGATTATGTATAAATATTTATGAACAGGGTTAGCAGCAAGAGGGAGAGAGTAAAGGTTAAAATCCAAGTCAGGAATATGTTGCTGCATCACTTCTTAGACTTTTAAAATTGATACAGTTGAAACCATCTACTGCTGGCCACTTACCTTGTTGATTACATCATGACTAGGCACTGACTGAAACTGAATAAAGATATTTCTGTTTAAAGAACTCTGTTTATTGTGTACTACATTACATTTAGGTTACTTGGACATGAAAAGTTAGATATAAACAAATGAAGTCTGTAATCTAAAATGCATATATGTACAGCTCCTGGATAGGAGTATCTACTGTATTAAGTGACCCATCACATCACCCACACAAACACATACAGCCACATCTCTTAGAGCCACTACTTCTAAGCGCATAAGGCAGGCCACCACACAATCCAACATTCTGGTTATTGGAGATGCCATTGTGAGACACACTGATGTCCCTCTCACCAGGCTGTGTAAGGAGAAAGTCACAGTCAGTTGCTTATTAGAGGACAGGATCAGCCACATTATGCATGCACTCAGGTTATTGGACCAGTATAATTCAGTCATAATCCATGGGGGTGTAAGTGACTTTAGATGTACCTCCCAAGCTTTTATGAAAAGAGACATCATGGAGCTCTCAGAATATGTGTCCCAAGATGGTATGAGTCTAGCACTGAGCAGCATTTTACCTTCTCCAAGGACTATGTCACAATATGAACAGAAGATGGCTGACTAATAATTGGCTTAGTTCCTGGTGTCATTCTAAGGGAGTACAATATTTGTCAGCATGGAAGAAGATGGTCAACAGACCTCACTGCTTTGCCTGGGATTGTCTGCACCTCTCCCCTCTAGGCTTTCAAATATTACCCAAAGCATTGTCCTCCCCCATAGTGCCTTTTTTGGCAATGCCAAACTGAAAGTATTTCCAACATAGCAAATCAAAAGCAAAAACCTAAAGGTGTTACTGCTAAATTCTCAGAGTCACAACAAGAGACTCCACTACCTGAAGGCTTTTCTCACCATAGAGAATGCTGATGTCTATGCAGGCACTGAGACATAGTATAAATCCTTGAGAGCACACCAGCAGTGTAAGAGTATAATGCCTTCTACACATTTACACCAGCTACTACACAGACAGGGAATAAAGGTGGAGGTGTCTAGAAATATACCTCAAGGATGGTCAAACAGGATGATGCACTTGAGCTTCTCTACATTCAAATCAAAACTGGCAAAATCCCATACCTCTTCCGTACAAGCTGTAGGTTCTCCTCTATGATTAAGGAAACCCATAACACCTCCTTAAGCTTACTGGAAACACTCACCATCTAACCCAACACCATATTCATGGGTCACCTTAATTACCCCACTATTAATTGGGAATCATATACGACACCAGACATGCAGCACAGAGATTCCTGGATTTTGTAAATACAAACTTCCTGGACCAGATTGTCAGTACTCCTACCACTGGATCTGGCCCTCACTAATATGACTACTGCACACCCCCTACACTAATGTCCTCTCTGTTAAGTCACATCACAAAATGGTCTATTTTGAAATAAAAATAAAATCCAGAACTCCAGCTAACCCTGGAATGTTCAGGAACGACTATAATGCTAACTTCCTACTATTAAGTGATAACCTGGCAAAATTTCAAACTGCCATAAACCCTGAGAACACTGCTGCCTACACAGAAATGTTCACAGAGACCCTATATAAGCATGTTACTAGGAATAAGTACAGAACTAACTAAAAAAACAAGTCACCTCGGTGGAATCACAACATCAATAGGCTGTATAACAGAAGGAAGAAAATAATTGCAAATATTAGGAGGTGTAGCACCCAGCAGGATAACAACACCTGGATCAAACTAAACAAACAACTCAGAGGACAAAGTCTGTGAAAACTAAATTTGAGGTAAATTTGTCCTCTCTGGGTAATGACAGCCACAAGGCATTCTTTAGTTATGTCCACAACCTCAAAGGCAATGCACAGTTGTGTGCAGAGCTCTTTTTTAATGGAGCCATCTATACTGAGCCAGCAGATATAGCAAACCTACTGGCAGACAAATTCAGTTCTAACCTTACCCCTCTCTCCCCCTCAACCTCTCCTCATAAAATACCATCAAATATAACTTTCCCTACTATCACTGGGGAATAGGTCCTCAAAGGCAAGGACACTGCATCAATGGGCCCAGACAGTATCCAGGATGCCATTTAATAGCACAAAATATGACCTATCAGGTTCTCTGGAATTACTGTTTAATCATAGCCTCTAACAGGCTTCATGCCTCATGAATACAGAACAGCAGCTGTCATCCCTCTGTAAAAAGGTAGGCCATCTACAGACTCTGGAAACTACAGTCCCATTAGTCCCACTAGTCTCATAAGCAAAGCCATGGAAAGAATTATCATTGAAGTGATCAGTAATGGCACAGAAATCCTCCAGACTCTGGGCCCAACCCAATTTGATTTAATCAAGGGTAGGTCATGCCTAATCCACCTGGTGGACTCTTTGAAAAAGTCACCAAACCAATGGATGATGGAAAAATGGTTTATACTGCCTACCTTTACCTGGCCAAGGTATTTGATGCAATACTCCACTTAGGCATTATTGATAAACTCAAGAGGTTATGTATAAACCCTTATGTCCTACAGTAGATAGCCATATGGTTCACAGACAGAACCCAGGCAGTTATAATTGGGCAACAAGGACAATCATAAATGTAGTCCCTCAGGGACTGGTCCTGTGACCACTTTTGGCATTTCCTTCTCTGAAGGCAAGGCCAATGTCAAGGGCCTCTGGATGACCAAATTTGCAGATGATTGCAAATTAGGAGCAGTCATAGAGTCCTCCAGCAACATGGATGTTCTTCAGAAAGGACTGGCCCAGACAAATAGCTTGTGCCAGAGCCATGGACTAAAACTAAATGTCAAGAAATGCATAATAGTATCCTTTTGGAAGTCATCCACTCCTGGTAACTATCATATTGACAGCACACCTCTAAGAGATGACCCATTAATCAGGGACTTGGGGACACATATAGATAGTAATATAGCCTTTGTCCATCATGTATCTACAGTGAAGAAATCATTCTGTGGTGTGCAACTTATAAACAAGGTATGGAATCTAGGTTCAAGGAAGTCATTCTTCCACTGTATTCAACATTCATCAGACCTATAACTGAGTACAATGCCCCCTTAGTACATACATAACAGGGGCATCTAACAACTGGAACGTCCATAGAGGTTCCTCACTAAAAGAATACAGGGTATACATAACATGTCTTATGCAGACTGCCTCAAAGGCCTATCCATGTATTTTGTATCTTACAGGATGTTCAGTGAGCTGTGCCTATCATACAAGGCATTGTAAGACTCCACCTTGATGGACCTCTTGCATATCTACAAATCAAAAAGGACCAGAATTATCTGTTCTAAAGTCTTAAGTACCTAAATGTTGCCTGTGATATAAATAGGACTTGCTGGAGAGACAGATATGTATCACAGAGACTACCCTTTATCTGGAGCAGGCTCCCCATTCAAGTGAAGCAGAGTTCCTCCCTAACCCTAACCAAGTTTGAATGAAACTTGGACAATTGGATGGGGATCAGGACATTCATCCTTGGTTTGGCATCCATGTCTCTAATGGACACAAGTGGCCTCTAAGTGGTTCATCTCCCAAGCACCTGGTTGTAAGTGGTTCATCTCCCAAGCACCTGGTTGTAAGTGGTTCATCTCCCAAGTCCCTGCTTACACATATCAATGGTACCAGAACTTGTCAGAGATTTTGAGATGCATGACTAGTCTTAAAAAGGCCCTAGTGGTCCTTAACCTAGTACACACCTAGGAACCTAATAAATAAGATAAAATAGTTGCTTAACTTTTCAAAGTGCTTCATAATTTTAAGTATACTCAGTTATGGATGTAAAGGTACATTTTTCCAGTGGAGGGCTGCTGTACCCTGCTTCGCCCACCTCATGTGGGAGGTTTGACCACAATAGGCCCTGAAACTAAATGACTAAATATACTAACTATGAAATTGTGACAGTTCATTGAAAAAAGGGGAGTACTTTGTTTTGCTGTAAAATCAAACATTCCTTATTTGTCTCTTAGGGTGGTACAGCTTCATTGTTATTATAGTTAGTTCTGGAAGCATGAGGGAGCCCTCCCAGTATTAGGGACTCACAGATTTTATGTTTGCTTAGTTGCTTAAATTATATACATTGTTGTGTGTATCAAGTTGATGAATTACGTCTGTTATAAAAGTGCATATATAAATTACCTTATACTGGTAACAATCAATACTATGTAGCACTGTTTCAACATATCATAGATGTCATAGTTTAAGAAAACTCCATAGAATTTCATTAGGATGGCAAGTTAGTCATTTCTTTCAGTCATGTAGGAATGTAGTTGACAACTTATTACTGACAAATCACTCACTGACTAAAATAAGGTCTGCTTAATAACATGTACACATCAGAACCAACACAAAGTATAAAAATCATGTGATAGCTTGCTGCAATAAGAGCAGTAGTGCACCACAAGCTCTTTATGTATTATCTTGATTTGATTTAACTAGTTTTTGTCAACAATGATGTTCATCATTTTCACTACTACAGTAACATTTAAGCTATATGGGTTGTATCATGTCCTGGATACAACAACTGGCCAGTTCCAAAATGGTCAGGCTCCCTCCCACACCTTCACTTTGACTGTTGATTGGACAGCTCTGTGGAGGGAAATCAGTAGTCAGAGTGAAGCTTTCTCCAGTACTTTCTTGCCACATCGAGGAGAAGCAGCTGACAGGCTTCACAGGAGCAGCATCATGTCTTGCAAATAAATCCCCAGTGGGGAACCACTCTACAAAGATTTATTGCCCTTTTAAAAATATATGTACTTTTTATTTTGGGCTCTAAGCAGTATTGCTTCTTTAAGAAACCTGTAAGAATACTACTGGTTCATTAGAGAGAACTAGCTAGAAGTGCATACCTGAATAACTACTATGATAAGCAAGTGGAATACATTAAAGATTTAGATCAAAGAATACTAGTGGTGAAGATGTTCATAACACCGCTGTTACTGTATGTAGGCCAAGCATTTTTAGGGCGGCAGGGGAATCAAGAATGGACAACATTAAAGAGAGAGATATTTCTAAATATGTGTGGGAGGGAAAAGTTGCAAGAATAGACTGGGATATTGTGATGAAACCAGTTGATGATGAAGGATTATATGTCCCAGATTTATTATAGTATTACAATGCAGCACAGGCCAGGGTATTCTACTGCAAAACAGAGACTATGTATCAAACTGGAAAACACTAATAATGGGAAGGTTGTGAGAGGGAATATCTAGAAAAGGCATTGACAAATGGTGGCAACTTCATAATATGAGGTAAATGGAAACAGTAATAGGGGATATTAGGGCAGTTCTGGAACTAATATTAAATATCAGAGGGAAAAGAATTGGTGGACCTTTGAACTGTTCCCTGTAGGACTTCGTAATCTAGACATTACAAGCAAGAATGCAATGGTGGCTAGATGGTGGGCAAAAAAGGAGAAAGTAAAATACTGGGACCAGTTAAGATTTGGGCATGGGAAGAAATAGTAGATAAATATAGGATCAAACTGGCTGAATGGCTAAAATGAAGCTGAAATTAAAAAAGAGAGAAATGCAAGAACCAGAGATAGCTAAAAGATTAAAGGACGCAAGAACAGGTAAATTGAACAGCAAAAGATTAGTGAGTAAATTCTATAAAGCACTAATAAGTGAAAGAGGATTAAAAGCAAAACAAAAAAAATCAATCAAAAGTTGAGAGAAAATACTGAATGAGAAAGGACTCACTGAAGACTGGGGAACAACTTGTAAAATAGAAAGGCAAATAACTAAGTTAAAGAAATTTCAGCTATTCGGGTAGAAGTGTCTTCACAATTACTTTTATACAAATAAGCTTTCACACATGTACAGAAGGCCACAGCAAAAATGTTGGGGGTATGGTTTGGAGTAGATGGGAGACTTGAATCATATTTTCTGAGAGTATAACAAATTAAAGGGATTAAGAGGATATCTTAAAAAATTCTTAGACAAACTTACCAATGGTAAATGGCAGCTAATAGAAATTATTTTTATTGAGCAGAGGAAGGAAGTTTCAAATATCTAAATATAGGAAAGCATCAATATCATTGCTTTTGCTGGCCACTAAAAAACAATAACTAGAAAGCAGAAGGCAGAAAAGCCTTCTGTCATTGCAAGAATTACTATAGATAATGATGTATATCCAGAAAGTAGAAAGTAATACAAGTAAAGACAATAGACATACATTTCTCTGTAAAATATGGAAGATTTGAGTGCAAGTCAGAGAAAGTAAAAAATAAAGGTGCAAATGGTAGTAGCACAACCAGTGGTTAGAGTGCTTGGCAGAAAAGAAGAAACCTCATCTTAAACACTAAAAGAATGATGCAGTGGTGGGTATGTTCCTCTCATCCTAAAACTGAGTACAGCAATATCTGAAATATTGTCTAAGTTATGTTGAAGTTGGAGAAGTTGTAACTCCAGATATGTGACTGCTTCTAGCTGCAACAACACAGTAAAATGTTGTGAGAGACATATTGATTAGTAAATGAAAAGGATCAATTGCCTGTGGGAATGGAAGGTGTACATTGCATGGGGTATACACGATTATATGCCTGTTGCCCTAAAATAAATCAGAATTTCACATGAGAAAAAAAAAAAAGAAAAAAGAAATGAAAACCAGTATTCTTTATGAATATCATAAGGTTCCATTCAAGGACTGCTGTTTTCTTGCTGAACTAATTTAGGTGATATTTGTATGGCTTGGATAAACTTGCATATTTTGTTGAGAACGCTTAATGTTGTAAAGTGGTTTGAATGGGAAAATATCATTAAGAGATATGTCAGTGCTTTTATGCACCTTGTGACAACATATCTGCCATTTTTTTCTGACAATGTGCTTTTATTTGTATTTGTATAGAGTTTCTGTCAGGAATTTAGTGTGCTGCTTGCTCATAACTTGAATAGGGGACTGTACTTAAGTGTAAGTGTGAGAGTGGTGCTTGTGAACACTTTTTAAAAACTTACCTTCCAAACAGCTCATTCCAGAAATGTTCAGCAGTTTTGAGACCTCTTCCTTGCTTACAGCATGGGTACTTACCACACTCCTGCTGTCTTGTCTCTTGCTGTACCTCTAAAGAAAATAACAACTTATCATAGATCCCTTGATGGCACTTCTGGCTCATTCAATTCTTCAGCTGATAGTGGGTAAAGCTGAGGAGGCCATTTATCTTTCCTCAGACCACTCAATTACCTCAGTGTCTTCTTCTGGTGTAGTCCGTTCTGCCACCATGAACTGGGATCAGCCATGTCCAATCAGGACATGTTAGAACTATCTTCTCTGGATCAGTGAGACACTCTGGGAGTTGCTTTTTTGGGGTAGCCAAAGAAAGACTCCTCTAGATGGAGCAGAAGTCCCATTTCCAACTTGTTCCTCAGCCAAAGTTTTACTTGCAAAGAAAAAAACAAAAGGTATTGTAATCTGGTAAAAATGGATGGAGTTTAAAAAAGGAAAATAATCAGTAATAAAGGATTAATAATTAATTCAGTCATTAAGCAAATGTAGGGTATAGAGACCTCATCAATGTAAGGGCATGGCAGGATAGATCTGTTTCCAAGGAGGGCCAAGTTTACTTCGAAAACCATATAAACAATATCTACAAAGGCCTAACATTTAAAGTCACAAAAGGGAAAAAACAAAAAGAGATATTATATCAGCTTTAAAACCTATGTCCAAGTGGTTACCTATTGTCAAAATAAAGAAAATAAAAAGATGTGTGAGAACAAAAAAGGCTACATCTAATGATGGAATGTGGTATAATTTCACAGAAACAGTTGGCAGACAAATGTAACTGCCTGCCTAAAGAATTAGTACAGCCAAAAATAATAAAGGACTCAGTTCACTAATGCATGGGAAAAATGATTGTGATGAATTATGTGATAAAAAACAAAATGACTGATGTTAGTGCAACTAAATCATTAACATTCAAGACAATACACAAGTAATCACTTTCCACATCAAGTCCTTCAGCTACTATATTAAATATGTTCTGTCCCTTATATAAGACTTTAAACTTTTAACATGTGATAGAAAAATAATGTATATTTGCTGTTAACAAAGCTGTTAACAAGCTGCTTTCTGTTGTCTATGGTTTGATTCCCATGACCTCCATTTTCCTACACCTGCAAATCTATACCCCACATGCCAGACAAGATATTAGATAGGAATATGACTGAGTAAAGTAACTTAACCAGACAGTGCTCCTGGGATGCGTTGAAAAAGGTTCGATTAGATTGATGCTCTACCTTAGTTAACAAATTCACATAAATAAATAATGTTGTTTAAGTAGAAGCTGCAAGTTATCCAGTAGACAAATAAATGCCTTGATTACATGGGCCAAGTGGTCGAAATCTGCAGTCACAGTTTAGATTTCTATGGGAATCAAAATTGTGCTGATGGCAGAAGTTGTTTTGAACTGTAACTATGAACAATGTTCATTAAACTGTGTGTATTACTCACTAACACGGACTAAAATAACTAAGGTCTTCACGGAACCTTTTAGGGAATATTTTAAAGGAAGGGATGAAAATAAGTATATTTTTTACAGCATTGTACATTGTCAGCGATACTGAAGCCTGCCTTTTCTATACTTAATTCTTTAAATAAAGCCCATAAAACATTTGGAACCTCCAGTCAGGCATTTGATATGAAGTGTGAAGCTAGTTCTTGAACAGCAAAGACACTATTTTTTCTGTTATATATTAAATATTTAAAGTCTTATAAAATGGATAGAACACACAATACAGCAGCTGCAGGACTTAATGTGGAAACTGATTAATTGTGTATTGTCCAGGTTGCTAATGATTTATTTCTCAACAATGAAAAATGCTCTGAAATCAAACAGTACAAGTAAGTTATGTGATATGCTATTAAAATTCTATTTAAAACAATTGTTTTTTTTCCCCCAGGGAACAGTTTATCTTGAAAATGTGTTCAACTGCCATAGGTTCCTTTTTTCTACCTTTCTCAGCTATAAAACATTAGAGGCAGAAAATATATTTACAAACTGAAATGTGCTGGAAACTCTGTTTTTTATCTGAGATACTTTACTAAAAATACCACATTCATTACATACCACAGAACCGCTTGGTCATATCCGTATGTAATAACAACAGACTGTATAAATAATACATTTCAAGTAGCACTTCTTACACACCAATTGAACTATTCCCTTCTGCCCATCGAAGTTATCATTCTCCCTTCATTTTCCATCTTGCCACTAACTTGTTAATATCACTCCCCAGCAAACCCATAATGAATTCCTTCCATTCCTCCATATGTTTCTGCTGTTGCAATCCTTTCCTCTGCTACTTGCCAACTGACTGGTGTCAAGAACCAGGGAATCCACTTGTTCCTGTTTTTTCCATAGTCATATTTGTGCTTATAAGATTCTTATTAGAATAACTCTCAGTAATTTACTTGACATCTTTCTTGAGGGAATCTTTTTTAAAACTTCTTTATTAAATCCCATTTTAGACAGTGAATTATTTACATGTCAATAGGAGAAGAAACAAGCCATAATAACATTTATCATGCAGTGTACATATACAGTTTGTTTTTAACGATCATCATTCTTTCCAGCATTACATAAATTACTCAGTTCCTGCCGTCCTTTAAATATCACTACTTCTGCTATTTCTTACAATTCCTTCAGCTCCTCCAAGAGTGCTTTAGGTGCTAAATTGAATCACATTATGATACTTTTGAAGGCACAGTTAGAAATGTGTATCCTTTAGTCCCCCCCCCCCACTGTGTTGAGAATGAAATGGGTAGGGCCTTCATCTTCCATCCTTGCTCCTTCCCTGATCCATGTCTTGGCACCAGTGGTATTAGAGTCATCATTAATCTCAGGACTTTTTCCCCTTCCTCCACCCTGGCTGCTGAGGCATTGCATCCAACACACTCGAATCTGATGGCTCAACACTGAGTCCTCTGTGCTGTCATCAGAGACATCATATTTGGCTCTGTTTTCATTGTCAGAAACTTTGCCCTTCGAGGTCTCAAGGCCAAGTCCCTCTTCTAAGCCATCCACTCAGTTGGGTTCACAAACCCCCTTCTTGGCACAGTCCAATCTTTTGGACAGAAAGGTGATTAGCCTTCAAAGCTATGGGAAGGATGATTGCTTCTCCCCAATAACAAACGTTCAGGCTCCCATGGTGTCAGTTCCACCCTTGGACAGTCACTGCTCTGTGTCTCAATCTCTTCATATATCAATCGACCAGACCGAGGGTTTGGGCTCAAAAAGTCTGCTCTGATGCAGATTCAGTCTTCTGAGCATTCAGATTCACCACTTTCTGATGTGCCAAGAAAGTGAACATTTAAAATGAGGCATAATCACTTTGGACATGGACTTGAGTGATTGAGACGGCTCCCCATATTCTCCTCTGAAGGATGCCACCTTTGGAGAAATTCTTGAGTTAGTGTACCAGAGGGGAGATTGGCCTACTGACCCTTCCTCTCAGGACAAGGAGATCCTTTTTAGGCCTATGACATGGCACCCCCTACATCTTGGGTGATTCCTCCAGCAGACCATCTAATTGACCTGTCTTTCGGAAAGTCATGGCAAGAGCCAGTCACCTGCAAATCTATACCCCACATGCCAGACAAGATATTAAGACCCACCCACCCCCTTGTTGATTCCATTATTGTGGCAGCTGCAACTAAGAAAGAGCTTATGCAGGATACAGCTACTGTCCATCCCTGGTATGGGGGCTATAGACAGATTAGGGAACTGGACATATGCTTCAGGTACATTTGCTGTCAAGGCCTTGAACTATGCCACTCACATGAATTACTTTCAAAGAGACTGGGTGCAACAAGTGTCATCTTTGGAAAGGACTCCCACACCCTAATCAAGGAAAGAGTTAGAGGCCGCCTTGAATATTATACTCAATATATTCAACCTCTTCATGTGGCTGATACACAGTGCAGTTGACTGATCAGCTTGTGTGATACGGGCAAGCATTACTGTGAGATGTCTTGTGTGATATGGGCAGGCATTACTGTGAGATGTCTTGTGTGATATGGGCAGGCATTACTATGAGAAGTCTTTCTTGGCTTTGCCTATGTGACTTTGTAGATAACTTTCAAGGCATGTTTGACCTTTTGCCCCATATGACAGGTCCTCTTTGTTTGGTCTCTCTGTTAAAGAGCAGATACAGAAGTGCAAGCAAGATTGTAAAATGCTTCCTGCCATTAACATCAGATTTAAGAACCCTCATGATCATAGAATAAGAACCAAAAAAGGTCCAAACTGTTATGGTTCTGAAAGTCCAAGTATTAACCATTTGACTACACCAAATGAATAAATGCATGATCAAGAAATAATTAAAAAAAAACATTAAAAACATGTTATTTGCAGGGGGTAGGCCACATGCACCTCCAATACCCCATGCTAATTAAATGTACCTACTCCAAGACCAT
>NC_056730.1:398424287-398471787 GCF_019279795.1 Protopterus annectens | reverse complement strand
CTATCTTGTCTTCCTGCCTGCTTAGTGTACAGTGCATGAACTAGAAGATTTAATCACTTTTCTATATTCGTTTTAAAATCTGCAAAATATGGGTCAAGACTATTATTCACTAGTCTTTTGTGTATTTGTTGTTTTCTACTGTAAGTGCATGTGCCCCCTGCTACATTTATATTACTCATCCAAGTACCTAAGTACTAGACAAGATGGAAGGCCATCCTGTTAATTTCACTTCTGTTTCTAGTTTTTTAGCACTATGTCTACAAAGACAGTTTACTAACTCCTTTATGCTCAAAGATAATAAATGTATTCCCAGCTCTATTAATTCCATCTATGAGAGGTGCAAATATCTAATTAATCTGGAGGCATCCTTCCCACCTAAGAATTTGCCCTGTGAACTTGATGCACCTCCACAACACTTCATTAAATGTCTTCTGCTGAGGCTGTAAAAAATCACGTCTCAAACCTCCTAGAAATAAGAATATTAAGTCTCAGCAAAAATCAGGCCACTCATGCACACCTACAATAAAGAGTCACAGTGAGCAAAAACACTCCAAATCTGCTACTCTAAACCACGGCACTAACAGAAATGTTTTACTTATAGATGACTCTGTTGCCAGGCTCATCACTCACAAAGCTAGACAATGAGAGACCAGCACTAGTAGCAATCAGGTAGAAGCCATTAGATGAATCACTACTATTTATCATTATTGCCAAACTTCATTCAGTCTTTTCACTAAGTGGTGCTAGATTAGCTGCTATCTAACCTAACTTCGGGGTATCGTCCTAAATATTTCATCTATAAAATCTTCAGGGTCTTCTATAGCAGTGTCTGTCAAAATCCAGAGTACAATGGCCAGCCCTTCTTCTCCACCTCCACTCTCTGGCAACATGGTTCAGCAGTCTGCTGTCATCCCATTTCTTGCCAGTCTGATTACATTATGTGCTCAAAGACACTGTAGGCACTACCTTATTCTTACCAACTGTTCACTGCTTCTACAAATTAATGCTACAACCAGAGAAAAATGTAAATATTTTGGAAACATGGTGGCAAACTTCATACATCAGTCCACTGTTGCTAAGCATCATACATCCACAACATCACATCAGTCAACACACCACCAAGCTTTAACATATGCTGAAGCTTTACAGAAAATTTTGCAAAAGCCTCCTAGAACATATTCTACAAGATCTCAGCCTTAAGCACACCAGTCAACACCTACTCCTTCTCCACTCACATGTACTGCAGCTCCACACACATCAGCCAAGAGAGTTATCAGGAAAGCAGGCCTAAGCCAATAAGGCCCACTAAGTCCACTCTCATAGTCAAAGGTGACTCTGAAGTTAGACATACAGACTCCAGACTCACCAGAATGCACAAGAACAGGGTAACTATAAGCTGCTTATCTAGTGCCAGGATCTGTGATGTCACAAGGGCTCTAAGGTCCCTTAAACCAGAAAAGTATGATGATGGCCTAGTGGTGGCCCATGTGGGAGTGAATGACCTGGAGAGCTCCACTCGGTTGGACATGCAGACAAACATGATGGAACTCAGTATGCATATGTTAGAGACAAAAATGACACTGGTCTTAGAGTAATATCTTGCTGTACACTGAGAATGATACTTACATACCAACACAAGATAAGTAGCTTTAACAATTGGCTAAATAGTTGGTGTCATCCAGTATGCATCGGCCTGGAATGAGTAGGTAGGTAACACTTCTTGTTTTGTTACTAAAGACTTACATCACTCACACCAGGGGGTTCAACATACAAACTAAAGCCTCTGTCGTCCCTATAGTGCCTTTTGTAGGCAATTGAACATTCTTACATAGCATACTCAAACCCAAATTCAACCAGCATAATATTAGCGGTAGTCAATGCCAAGAGTCTAAACAGATAGATGTCAGAAGTTGAGGCCCTCCTGCAACTTGACCACATTCATATCTGGGTAATTTCTGAGATATGGTTTTAATGCAGTTACAGCACTTCCTCTATATCAGGGTTTGGCACCTCTCATGCCTTCAGATCACTTGGTAAGTGCAGAGGATTATCTGAATTTACCAGAAACTCTACCACCTTACTGTATGTCAGATTACCCACAACCATAATTTGAAGCTTCTGGAGATCAAATTCACTCTTAAGAAATCCAGGTATTGCTTCACTGCTTGTTACAGATCTCAATCAATGTCCCCAGAAATCATGGAGATTACCTTAATACCACTGAAAGGTTAAAATCCAAACCAAATACCTTCTTGCTAGGGGACTTCAATTACCTTGCATTGACTGGCACACACCACTAAAAATGGATTTGCTCAGTGCTTCCTAGACTTTGTTAATACCAATGCACTGGAACAAATTGTAAAACTACCCACTGGAGGCTCTAATACCCTTGACCTGGTACTTATCAACTTAGCCATTGCCTGTAGCCCATTACACATTTCCTCAACCATGGTTACATCTGACACAATCTGTTATCTTTTCTGCCAGGCTTAATGAGACAATTCCACCACCAAATGAAGCCATCTTTAGGGACTTCTTCAGCATACATATGTGTCATGTTATAGAAGACATAAACAAAATTCCCATCAGTCTCCTGCAAATTGACCCAACTGAGAGGGCTCCCATATACCCCTCCAATTTTTACCAGCATCGGAATTGCTGCATAGAAAAGTCTCTGCTCAGCCCCCTAAAATATAATGATACATTCAGAAGTAAACCTCTCTGGTGGAATTTCTTTATTGATAAACTGTATTACAAAAGAAGGAAAACAACAAAAAGTTGTAAGAAATCTCCATCCCCTAGAGCAAGACCACAATGAAACATGCCAGTAGGGAACCTAAGAATATTAACAGAAAATGCAAAGCAAAGTACACACTTAAGATCACTACTGATATCAAAAGAAACATCAGATCTTTATACAGTTATGTAAGGAAATTAGGGAAGAATGTTTAACAATGCACTGAGGTCATCAATAACAATAATAATATCATACATTCTCACCCCAAGGATTTTGCCAATATATTAGCAAACAAGTTTAGTGCAAACTTTACCCTATGTACTTACATTGTTGCATCCACTATCCATGAAACTTTCATTTCTGCCATAGTCACCTTGGGACAAATCTTAAAATCCTTGTCAAAGGCTAAAAATTGTATATCTGTGGCACCAGATAACATACCAGGCTGCATTCTCATCAGTGCAAAGTATGCACTATCTGAGCTATTTAAACTGTCTGGCCTCAGCATATACACAGGGTTTGTCCCTGATACCTGAAAAACAACCATTGTGACTCCTCTACTCAAAGGTAATCCCTCTAGAGACCCATGTAATTAAAGGCCTGTCAGGCTCACCAGTCTTGTATGCAAAGCCATGGAACATATCATAGTAGAACTAATTTCTGTAGACATAGGCAGTGTAACTGATCTAGACCCCACTCATTTTGGTTTTGTGAAGGGCAGACTCTGTCTCCTGAACGTAGCAAAATTTGAAAAGGTTATAGAGGCTGCAGACAGTGGACAGTCTCCACACACACTACTTATCATGACCTGGCTAAGATTTTGGGCACTCTTCCCCCCATTCTGGTATTATTGAAAAGTTAGCAAAAATGTAATCCACTGCATTGTCCACTCTATTGCAAACTGGCTATTCAACACATCCCAAATAATGAAAGTTATTGCTACCCTCTCTGAATATAAAATTGAAACTAGTGGGATACTGCAGGGATCAGTGCTGGGCCCTCTCCTGTTTGGCATTTATTTTGAAGATAGCCAAGCCAATATTCCTAAAGTATGCTTGATCAAGTTTGCTGTTGAATGTAAGCTGGGCACTGTTACCCATTCATCCACTGATACTAAACTGCTCCAGAAAAGGGCTGGAATATGCACATACCTGGTGTACTGAAAATAGTCTGAAACTTAATGTACAAAAGGGATGTATAGTAGCATTTGGCAAAAAAGCTGTTACCACCAGATATGCTATTAGTGACTCTCCTCTTCAAACAGGACAGTACTCGCTCATTCGATCATCATGTTTCCACCATAGCCAGAAAACCTTTCTGTCTGGCCCAGTTAATTTCCAAGGGAATATCTTAAAGATCCAAGTAAGTCATCTTACCATGGTACTTTTCCCTTATTACAACTATCACTGAATATAATGCCTCCTTTTATATGTACAACTCAAAGCACATCATTCAACAGGAAAAGCTTCAACAATTAAAAGACTTCAATTTTTTAACTATCCTAATAGAATAGCAAAACATTCCTTATATTCAGTAGCATAGTGGCTGCTTCAAGGAGACCTCTGTCTCGGTTTTTGAGCCAAGAAAATCCTGTTTGACATTTTAGTTCTTTCCAAAATCAATGCATCTGCAAACACCTGTACTAGGGGCCCACATTTACACCAACAAATAAACAAGACTTGCTGGAGGGTTAGGTTTCTAACTCAATGTCTTCCCAGCTTAAGGAATAAGTTATGTCGACAGGTTAATCAGACTACTGCTTTGTCTGCCTTTAAGGCTTGTTTTGATGATTGAATAGATAGCCATATATTTACATTACGGTTGTCATATATGGCCCCGCTTGACTTGGGAGGTGGAAACTATTAGGCACTTGTAAAAGGTGGCAAGAACTTTTAAGTGTGTCTTCTTAAAGGTGTATATAGCTAGGCATATATTCATAGGGAAGTACTAGGTTAGCTGCCCTTGTGGGCCATTTTAAGCCTAGTCAGTTTTTCTCTTAAAGGGAGAATGAAACCCTGTACCTTGTGCCTGTGAGGTAAACACTTTAACCATTACACCAACCCCAACCCCCTAAACCATCCACTGCTTGTTCAAGTTTATTGAAATCATTGTTTCAAGGTTGTAACAAGGATGGGAGTATACCTGAAATGCACTCAAGTTCCTACTGCTTAGCCATTATTCCAGTACAGCTATACCAGAAGTGGAGCATCTTATGGTCCCTTTAATCACATGTCTAGTATTGTTCCTGTGCTACATTTGCCATGATTCTAGACATTATGAGGGCCCTAAGGACCCTATCTACTGACAAATATGACTATGACATAATAATGTTCCATCTGGGAGTGAATGCCTTAAGAGACAAAACCTTAAGGGCATGCAGAGAGACGTCAGAACTCTGCATGCATTACAAATGCAGGTAAGACACTGGTTTGAAGTGGAATCTTTTCTTCAGATTGAATTATGCCTAGATGCAAAGAAAAAGAATGGGTTTCAGTAACTGGTAGCTGGTGTTATTCCAGGGAGATCCAGTGTGTGTCAGTATGGGATGAAATTCACAACAGTCCGATTTGTCTGCTAAAGATTGCTTGCAATTCTTGTTGTAACGCTTTGGCATACTGGCTAATGACTTGGCTGATCCCATGTTGCCTTTTTTAGGAAGAGTCCAGTTGATGGACATTCTAATATATGTCCAAAATAATCCTGGCGAGTAAAGCTCTTTTGGATAAAAAACAATGTGAACAGAACAAAAATCCAAAAGTGCACCAAACTGCTGCAAATAATCCAAATAATCCAACGACACCTTCTTACTTGAGTTCTTTATTAACAAAACTGGTCTCAGACTTCAATAATTCTCCATTTAATTTGATGCTTAAATACATTCATAATCACCACCTTAACTTCATAAATTGATTAATTAATGCCCTTGACTTAAAGTGCTAGTGCATATTACAGAGAGACTAAATAATTCATATCAATGTATTTCATGATAGTAACATCTGAATATAAATGAAATAATAATAATGATATGTTACGGAAAAGTGGTATAATACAATAGCTCAATTCATTAAACATCTCAAGTACATTTCTCTAAAATACCATTGGTCTGAAAGGCGCTGATAAAAACTTATATTCTTGTGGCATGCATATTAAAAACACATATAAAAGCGTACAAATTAAGATAAAATAAGAACATTTAATATATCACTAAATATAATCTGATATAATTCATAAAGCTACAACTGGGAGAATCTGAACTATTGTGTTTGACCATACAAAAACTCACTACTCTAAAACCAGTCGTATTAAAAATAGCACAATAATCATAAGGTACAGAAAATGCAGCAATGAAACATATTAAAATGCTGGCATACTATGTTGGTATGTTCATAATACTCAATGTTATAATGCTAACTGCATCAATGTTTTGCTTTTAAAAAGGGCTTTAAAGTTATTTTATCATTCAAGCCATATTTGTGTGACTGCAACCTGAGGATCCATTTGTTTTCTATTTCCTTAGTGTAGTTCTTAATGTCACCCAATCTACTATTCCTTTTTATTAACTCTAATACCCTAAACTTAAAGTTATGTGTCGTCCCATGCTCCATAATGTGTCGTGCCAAGGCATTTGTATCATTTTCCTTGTTCACAGCATAAATATGCTCTCTTATCCGTTCACGAAGTGTTCTATTAGTCTTGCCCACATAATATTGATTACAAACTTGGCACTGTGCTAGATATATTAAGTCTTTTGTTCTACAGTCAGCATATCCTTTAAATCTATAGGTATTGCCGGTATGTGGGTGTGTGAACACATTGTCTTGGGCTATAAACTTACATTGATTACATGTACGACAAGCAAAAGTCCCTTGTCTCTGTGACTGATTGGGTTTTATACTGGTTCCTTCATAGCACAATATCCTCTTCAAAGACTTCATATTCTTATAAGCTATGTTTGGTTTGACATCTATCAGTGTTTTTATCTTATCATCCATCAGTAACAATTTCCAATTGTTCTCTATGATGTTTCTAATTTGCCCATTTTTATTCGTATATGGTATCATCAATCTATTTTTTGTTTCTTTTTGTAAGTTCTTGGTATCAGTACTACCATCACTTTTATAGTAAAAATAAGGTTTACCCTTGTGTGATCTTAATGAATCACATGATTCTACAATATCTTTCACCTTCTCCTTCCTATAACCTCTTGTGGTGAAGTTGTCAATTAATGCAACTTGTTGTTCTTTAAAATTAGTATCCTGTGTCGTCAATTTAGATATCCTGAGTGTCTGATTCCTCACAATATTTGAATATATGTGATTAGGATGCATGCTGCTGCGATGCAGGAGGTTATTCCTCCAGCATGTCTTCCTAAAGATTTCTGTATCTATACCATCTGACCCTTTTGTTAGCTTGACATCTAGAAAATCTATTGCCAATGAGGAACAGGTACTATCAAATTCAAAAAAATCTGTGGTACCATTCAAATACATCACAAAGTCATTTAATTCATTCTGTGTTCCCCCCCACACAAAAAACACATCATCCACAAAACGACCGTAATACTTGATATTTACAGAAGACCTCATGTTGTTAAATACATATACATCTTCCCAATATGCCAATACCAAATTGGCATAGGAGTTCCATTGCCACTTTTCTGTAAAAAATAATTGTCTTCATACACTAAAACATTGTTTTCCAATACCATGTCCAATAATAACATCCATTGTTTTGATACATGGTCCTGTCCATAACAACTAGAAGCACTAGTGCACGCACATGGAGATGATAACATCACAACGAGGAATGGTGCTTCTACTTTTGAGCATGTAAAAAGGTACACGCCAATGGTTCAGCTATTGTGACACTTGATAACGAAAATGAGGTCTTCCTGGAACCAGAGGAGTTTCCTCCTTTTCCCCTTCCCATCCAACAACTCGACAGAAAGAGATGGTCACCTCAGAACAAAGTGAAAAAAAGAAAATATACGGAAGAGGTTTACGAGCAACAAAGGAAAGCGTTGAGATCAACCAACAAGGTTTAGTTATAAACATTTCCAGGTATGAATTAAATGACTCTGAAGTTTCAGTCTTGAATCGTGGCTTGGGTTTTATACCCTCTGGGTCTGTGGACGTTACAGACCTGATCATAGACATTAAAATGTTTACGAGGAACATTGCTTTAAAGTTGACATTGGGTAATGGTACGTTAGATACAGGAAATCATAAACCCGAAAATGTGTTTAAGAAAAGAAACCTTCGGCTTATATGCCACAATTACATCCTCTGCTTGAAGCTTTTGAGCGCGCTTGTGAAAGTGAACTGCTAGAACTGTATAGTGACAACCATGTAAAGGCAGAATTTTACAACATGTCAAGTGATGAAAGGAAAGCAGTCCTAGATTTACGGGACAATGATAGCATCGTGATTAGGCAGGCAGATAAAGGGGGTGCTACAGTTGTTATGGACAGGACCATGTATCAAAGTAAGATAGAAGCAATACTGGCAGATAATGATACTTATAACCCTTTAAGCCGATACTCATTGAACAATTTGATAAAAGACTTTCACAGCCATTTATATGACTTACTTCTAAGCAATGTTATAGATGGTGAACTCTATAAATATTTCCTGGTAGAGGACCCATTAGTTCCCACCTTCAGAGGTTTACCCAAGGTACAGAAAGAGTTGCAAAACCCCCCACTTAGACCGATTGTCTCAGGACGAGGATGGCTGACAGAGCCATTGTCGATATTCCTTGACAAACAGTTCAAACCGATTATCAATAAGACAGATTATATCTTGAAAGATACACAACATTTTTTAGAGAATCTAGCAATAGTCAACAACCATACACAAATTAAAACAAGTGATATCTTTGTGACACTAGATGTTAAATCATTATTTACCTCCATACCAAACACCATTGGTGTGGAATATGTGAGGTTATATTTACTAAAACAAGGATTAGTTAACACGAAGATCATACAATGGATGTTATTATTGGACATGGTATTGGAAAACAATGTTTTAGTGTATGAAGACAATTATTTTTTACAGAAAAAGGGAGTGGCAATGGAACTCCTATGCCAATTTGGTATTGGCATATTGGGAAGATGTATATGTATTTAACAACATGAGGTCTTCTGTAAATATCAAGTATTACGGTCGTTTTGTGGACGATGTGTTTTTTGTGTGGGGGGGGACACAGAATGAATTAAATGACTTTGTGATGTATTTGAATGGTACCACAGATTTTTTTGAATTTGATAGTACCTGTTCCTCATTGGCAATAGATTTTCTAGATGTCAAGCTAACAAAAGGGTCAGATGGTATAGATACAGAAATCTTTAGGAAGACATGCTGGAGGAATAACCTCCTGCATCGCAACAGCATGCATCCTAATCACATATATTCAAATATTGTGAGGAATCAGACACTCAGGATATCTAAATTGACGACACAGGATACTAATTTTAAAGAACAACAAGTTGCATTAATTGACAACTTCACCACAAGAGGTTATAGGAAGGAGAAGGTGAAAGATATTGTAGAATCATGTGATTCATTAAGATCACACAAGGGTAAACCTTATTTTTACTATAAAAGTGATGGTAGTACTGATACCAAGAACTTACAAAAAGAAACAAAAAATAGATTGATGATACCATATACGAATAAAAATGGACACATTAGAAACATCATAGAGAACAATTGGAAATTGTTACTGATGGATGATAAGATAAAAACACTGATAGATGTCAAACCAAACATAGCTTATAAGAATATGAAGTCTTTGAAGAGGATATTGTGCTATGAAGGAACCAGTATAAAACCCAATCAGTCACAGAGACAAGGGACTTTTGCTTGTCGTACATGTAATCAGTGTAAGTTTATAGCCCAAGACAATGTGTTCACACACCCACATACCGGCAATACCTATAGATTTAAAGGCTATGCTGACTGTAGAACAAAAGACTTAATATATCTAGCACAGTGCCAAGTTTGTAATCAATATTATGTGGGCAAGACTAATAGAACACTTCGTGAACGGATAAGAGAGCATATTTATGCTGTGAACAAGGAAAATGATACAAATGCCTTGGCACGACACATTATGGAGCATGGGACGACACATAACTTTAAGTTTAGGGTATTAGAGTTAATAAAAAGGAATAGTAGATTGGGTGACATTAAGAACTACACTAAGGAAATAGAAAACAAATGGATCCTCAGGTTGCAGTCACACAAATATGGCTTGAATGATAAAATAACTTTAAAGCCCTTTTTAAAAGCAAAAACATTGATGCAGTTAGCATTATAACATTGAGTATTATGAACATACCAACATAGTATGCCAGCATTTTAATATGTTTCATTGCTGCATTTTCTGTACCTTATGATTATTGTGCTATTTTTAATACGACTGGTTTTAGAGTAGTGAGTTTTGTATGGTCAAACACAATAGTTCAGATTCTCCCAGTTGTAGCTTTATGAATTATATCAGATTATATTTAGTGATATATTAAATGTTCTTATTTTATCTTAATTTTTATATGTGTTTTTAATATGCATGCCACAAGAATATAAGTTTTTATCAGCCTTCAGACCAATGGTATTTTAGAGAAATGTACTTGAGATGTTTAATGAATTGAGCTATTGTATTATACCACTTTTCCGTAACATATCATTATTATTATTTCATTTATATTCAGATGTTACTATCATGAAATACATTGATATGAATTATTTAGTCTCTCTGTAATATGCACTAGCACTTTAAGTCAAGGGCATTAATTAATCAATTTATGAAGTTAAGGTGGTGATTATGAATGTATTTAAGCATCAAATTAAATGAAGAATTATTGAAGTCTGAGCTACCAGTTTTGTTTGTTCGAATAAAGAACTCAAGTAAGAAGGTGTCGTTGGATTATTTGGATTATTTGCAGCAGTTTGGTGCACTTTTGGATTTTTGTTCTGTTGACATTCTAATATAACTAACATATCAGTCTCAAACTCAGATCACATTAAGGTGGTTCTCCTTAACACCGGAACTCTAAACAACAAGTTGCCTGATCTTGAAGCAATCCTACATTTGGAAAGCATCCATGGCAACGTCGTTATTGAGATTTAGTTTAATGTAAAGGTAGCACTTCCTAGATACCAAATGGCAATATTTGTCAAGGAACATATCACTTACAGGTAGATCTCTAGAGACCCCCAAAACATAACTAATTGAACTACAGATCATTCTAGATGGGATGAATTATCAATTAATACCTTGCTACAGAACACATCGCCCTTGTCCCCTGATGACCATATAAGATTCCTCAGTTTTCTAAATGATCGCTCTAGCAGCAAAGACTCCATTATTTTGTGAATCTTTAACTACCTCTCAATAAACTGGGACACCTATATTTCCACTGTAGGACACGCCTGACATTTCCTACGCTTTATAGACAAAAATTAACTTGATTCTTACCAATATGACTGCCTCTTATATCACTCATCTAGTATAACCTTCTCCAGTGAAGTCAGACTCTACAAAGTTTTGCCTTTAAACTCTAAAAGCAGCTATAGCAAACCCCACTGAATTTAAAGACCATAAAAGTGCTACCATTAACATACTCTATGATGAAATATCAGAAATTCACTTTTGACAGTACCACCCCTGACTGTGATATTGCAACAAGATCCACTGAGGAATTCTACAACCTTTAGGGGAAAAAATGCATAGAACTAGTCGTTCCTCTCATAACCACGTATCATGGGAAATTCAAAAATAAACCACCTTTGACTTCTGGTATGGTGCTGACCAGCTAGGAGGTGGATGAGTCACGCTCCCTTCAGTAGTAGAAAAAAATGTGTTGGTGACAAAAAAAGATTCAGCAGAAATGATAGATGCCAAAGAAGAAGGATAAAACCAAAAAAGTGAAGAGATCAAACAAGCAAAACTTTAAAATGGTACCTCTGGTAGCACAACAGCCAAGGGAAAAACATTGGTGTGGGATGGCATCCTGATAGAAATATGGAAAATAGCAGGTGAGAAAGTGATATGGCATTGACACATTTTGTTTAACAAAATATTGGAGAAGAAAGAAATAATTAATACATGGAAGCAGCAATTGTATCAGTTATACGCAAGGAAGGGGAGGATTTATTGAATCTTGGGTCATATATACCAGTAGCAATATGAAACAATGATTCCAAGATATTTGCAGGTATTATAGCAGACAGGCTGGCAAAAATATTACCAAACTTAATAAATCAAAACCAGTCAGAGTTCATTAAATGCAGACAAACGTTTGATAACATATATTTGGTAAATTAAATATATATGATGGTGGAACAGCAGCAAAAGCAACTTCTAATAATGTTTGGATGAGGAAAAGGCCTTTGACTGAGTAGACTGAAAATATATTTGGGAAATTCTTTGATTATGGGATTCTCCCAATGTTTAATATAGCTAATAAAAATATGCATACTGGCTCAAAAGCCAGAGTAAAAATTCATGGCAGAGTAAGGGAAAAATACAAATAGGTAGGGGTACTAAACACGGTTGTTCTCTCTCTCTCTCTCTCTGTCCTCTACTTTTTGTATTGTATCTAGAACCACTAGCAGACAAAAGTAGGTAGTCCGATATAAGGGGCTGAGCATGAGGGAGAACACAATACAAAATGTCCATATTTGTGAATGATGTTATATATTAATGTTAACTGATCCAGACAGGGATACTTATAAGTTATTTGAAATAATAAGACAATTTACCAGGGTGACATGATAGAAAATGAACAAGGGTAAGACAAAAGCATTAGCAGTGAATTGTGTACCAGCTGTACAATTAGTACAAACTTTCACAAATTTATGGGGACATGTCAAACTAAAATTTTGGGGTGTTTTGTCTGGTTAAGCAATCAAGAGATTTCCCAGTAGAAACATGGAACAAGATGCTTAGTAAAATTAAGGGATTAGTAAAGAAGTGGTAAGCAGTAACTTTGGTCTTGGTATGCGAATATATTCATTAAAAATGTTTGTGGTCCCTTAGGTACTATATTGGGGCCTATCTCTTCTGTACACCCCCGGACCACAGAAATGGAAAGACTTGAATAACCTGATTAAGAGCTTTTTATGGAATAAAAAGAAACCAAAGATAACATGGGAATGTATGGTGGAACCTCAGGAGAGGGGAGGGAGAGGTATATCAGAATTAGAAAAATATTATAAGGTGACACAGATAAAACTACTCTATCAACTGCAAAAAAGTAAATACAGTGCAAATTGAAAGGAATTACCAATACTGACGAAAGCAGAAAAGATGACAAGTGATGGTACAGAATACTGAGGAAACTTAGACAGGGCAATAAAATCAGAATACTGTAATCAATTAACTGAGAAACTTAATCAATAACTGTGCTAGGATGGGAGCATGGTGGGAAATGGAGCTCTACCCAATAGGATTAAACCAAACAGGTCTGTATGTTCAGAAAAACCTCAGGTGGGGACTTTCCTATGAGAAGTGATCAATAAACTTCTGGGACAATTAAGGAAAGGTAGAAACATTATGAATGGGTAAAGCTCAAGTAACAATATCAAATAAAAGAAACAGTATGGTTATATGACAAGATGTTAATTCAAACTTTAATAAATGAATATGATAAAAAGACACAGAGGGAATACAAAGAATATGATAAAAAGACACAGAGGGAATACAAAGAAAGACCAGGATTAATATGATTACTGGTTGAGGTGAGAATGATAAATGCAATTCAGGAAAAAAATAGTGAGCAGAATAAGTGTAGCGTTGAGAGAAGGTAGATCAGAAAAAGCACAGAAAGAAAAGATTAAAGACTGGGAAATGAATCTTGAAATAAGTAATTCAAGAGATCTTTCGGATGAGATATGCAGAACAGTAAACAAAGTAACAAGAGACAGGAGGTTTCAGATTATTGGCTGGAAATGCCTACACAAATATTTTTACACTCTAACAAGACTTTAAAAAAGTTTGCAGAGGTCCAGGAAATGAAGAAAATGAAGTATGAAGGCTAGTGGAAAAAGGACGATAGAGAAATAGTAAACTAGATATCAACAGATTAAAACAAATCAAGCAAAGGGGGGCATGTTACAGAAAAAAGAATGTCTCATTATAAGATGAAACATCGGGTTCAGGATTGCAGTCATTGTATAATGAGTTTGGTAATAATAATGATAATAATAACCAAGGCTCAATCGCCAGAAGTATATAACCAATGCAATATCATGATTAAGATTGGGATTCCTTGACTTTTCTCCTGTAAAAGTCATACACTGGTGTGAATAATAACATTGTCTGTATTTGAAAAATGTAAAAAGAAATCTAACACTGTTCTGGGAATTGGGGGACCCTGATGTCTATAACTTAAAATGGACACTTAAAAGAGGACAGGGGGTCGTCCACCAGAAAATGAAGTACTGCAATTACTGCTTTGAAGTATATTGTAACAAAGGTAACACAAATAAAGCTGCTTCGAATAGAAAAAAAAACACCTTTGTGGTCCACTACCATAAATAAACACTATAACAATAACAAAAAGAAACTCCTTAAATTATTTAGCAGATCCAACCTCCCCTTCTCAAAGAAAACATTAGAAACATTACAAACAAAAATACTGAAATCCACTAGCAGGTCTACCAAAAGAGTCCATGAGCTTAGACTGGTCTCTAAAGTCAAATATAATTATAAATCTTTCTTTAGCTATGCTAAGAAAACGAATAAACAATACCCTACATTGTTCTGAACTTATTCAAAATTACAACTCCTATTCTGATCTGATACACATTGACATTTTCCTTGTAAATATATTCAGTGCTAACTCCACCACAGAGATTTTTATCCAAAGCACTAAAATACTTGAATTCCTTACTTCCTTAATTATTTTAAGGATCATTTACTGAAAGTGCTAACTAAGACCCCAACTACTTCCTCCATGTGACCTGACAATTTACCTTTTGCTTCATTAATAGCATTAAACATACCCTTGTAGACTTAATCCTTAAAATGTTTCATCTAAATGTAACTACTGGTTTCATCCCTGATGAATAGCGCACTGCAATTATGATGTCCCCCCCATAAAGGTAGCCGTACAACTGACTCAAGTAATTATAGACCTATCAGTCTTACAAGTCTCATCTGCAAAGCCATGAAATGTGTTATAACTCACTTTATTAACTGTGATATCTTCTTTGTGAAGAGCTGATTCTGTGTACTGAATCCGGTTAACTTCTTTGAAAAGGTAACAGAGCCTGTAGACAATGGCCATGCAGCACATATGGTTTAGCTTGACATGGCCAAGGCCTTCAACACCATTCCCCATACTGGCATCATATAAAAGCTAAATGCATAAAAAAAAATCAACTCATATGTGGTAAGATGGATAGCAAATTGCCTGAATGGCAGGACCTATGCAGTGTGAGTTGTAGGAGTTTCATCAGAATGTATGCACATGGCTAAAAGAGTCCCTTAGGGCTCAGTTCTGTGACCTCTACTTTTTGGCCTTTACTTTTCAGATCTCTAAGTACAGAGGCATGGCCTGTGGCCTAGAAAGTTTGCAGATTACTGCAAACTGAAGGTTGTTGCTAGGTCACCTTCTAACACACAAACTGTCAAACATGAACTCTCCCGAGCAAATTCATGGTGTACTAAAAATGGGTTCAAACTAAATGGTAAAAAGTGTAGTATCATCACTTTTGTTAGACAATCCCTCTCCTCCTCATACTGCATATACAGCATAGCGCTTCAAAACGAAAATGTAGTCAGGAACCTAGAAACATGGGTTGATAACTCTTTTTTTTCTAGCATCTGAAAATGGTTGTCTAGAAAATTAATTGCAAAAGAGCATCTTCAAGGTCTAAAGAGGCAATCACTCTCTTATACTCTGCATTGATCAGACCAATTATTGAATACAATGCCCCCTTCAGGATGTATCTCACTAAACATATCAGACAATTGCAAAGACCCCAAAGTTTCCTAACCAAAAATATTACAGGCCTAAACTTGCTGAGCTATCAAGAGAGGCTGGAAGCTGTATACCTTTATTCATTGTTTTACAGATGTTTGATGGGAAATCTCTATCTCTGGAGCATGAGACCCATTATCTTGGATCTCCCGTAGGCCTCTTCTGTATCTCTGTAAGTCCAATGGTTCTGCCAGTACTAGGACCAATGACATAAATCTCCACCAACAGATAAATAAAGCATGGTGGAGGGACAGATTTATAATTCAGTGTCTCCCAAACCTCTGGAATAAACTGCCTTTGTACATTAAGCAATGTGACTCACTATTTTCTTTAAACATAACTCAGATGACTAGATGACTATTCGCAAATTTAGTCAGGGATTGACTCATATGGTCCTCCTGATGAAAGGAGGTGCAGCTGTAGGGATGGTTCTGGCAAGGCATAAATGATCATTGGACTAAACGTCCTTGGGATATCTTTGAAATCTATGAAATATAAGTATATATGTGCAATGTTTATATATAGAAAATAAGGCATGACAGGGTGAGCATAGTGAAAGTATTACTACATGCCCAGTGGTGTTGTGAGGTGAGTGCATTGCAATCTGTCCATGTGCCATAAGGTCTATACCATGCACACTTGCAAGTACCTTACTGCATTTACAAAATGGGCTTCTGTATATGGATGTAATTTATAAACTTGGAATTTCAAAACGTCAAACTGAAAATGATCAAGACCATAAGATCAAAGTTCTGAAACTTTGAAATTGTAATAAAAAAAATAAAAACAAAAAAAAAAGTTACATTTTTGAAGGGGGCAAGTGCTCCTGCATCCCCAGACCCCCTGCAAAATAAATATACCAGCTCAAAGATCACACTACAGTGAGTAAAATGGTAAATATCCTGTTCTGTGCTGTATGGTGATCTCCATTCAAAATGTTTGAAGTTTCAAAACTTTGATCTTTTTGTCTCAACCATTTGCAGTTCGAAGTTTTGAAACTTCAAGCTTATGAAGAGAAGATAGATAGATAGATAGATAGATAGATAGATAGATAGATAGATAGATAGATAGATAGATAGATATAGCTATATAGATATATTTGCACTGTTTAGTAGTTTATATATGATAAATATATTTTAATGTAAAGTAGCTCCAACACTGATTTTAAACAGCTGATTGTTGTGTAGGTTTATAACCTTTTAACTTTGTAGCATTTCAATATGAAATTTTAGGGTAACCATATTAAGGACCCTTCTGCCAAAGTGTTCTTTCCTGTTGTGCAGTCCCATTTTTAAGTGAGATTTTGTAGTAATTTTCATAAACTGCATTTTGCACCTAAGCCACGTTAATTCAGTGTCACAATTCAATTAGTGGTAGTCCATAGATAATTATTAAAATCTGAGCTCAAAATGTTAAATCTTGGCAAACTCTTGGGTATTTTTTTGAAAATAATATTTAAAAAGTACATTGCTCATTTTAACTATCTGATTGTTATTGCAGGGCTATCATTTTTAAATACGTAGAATTTGGCATACAATTCCAAGGGCTCTTCTATCAAATTGCTGTGTATTGCACAAATTCAGTATGTAATTCAGGTGGTGGTGCTCCAGAGAAAATATGACCTCAAAATTATATTATTTGGTAGCATTATGGGAATGTGATGATGATGATGATGATAGTATAAAACAACATCGTCCCTATGCTTCCCCGAGGTCAGGCTCCAGGAAGACTACAGTCCCCCAGTTCATCTCCCCATATAAACTCCCTGATCACTGTTTTCTATAGGAAGTCACTGATGGTTTAGTTTCTAAGTGTGCCCTGGCAATGATTTCTTTGTTTTGAGAAATGGCTATCTTGTTTGTGTTTTTTCTTTTGCTCGATTTTTTTATTATTTATTATCACACAATATTGAATAATGATTAATTTAATGTAAATACCAATGACAATATTATAATCATAGAAAATGTCAACTTAAAAAACTATATGTATAGTATGCCTGAAGAATGTTTGCTAAAACTGTTAATCACACTCCAAACAGAATAAAATCAGTACAGCAAAATATATAAATAATATATGTGAACAAATTATCATTGTATAAAGCAAGTTCAGGTGGAAAAATTCTGCTGAAGTATATCAGTGAAAGATATTACTTTTGACCAAGGATACTTGATAAATTTTAAGGATATATCCTGCTTTCTTTTTAGTCTCTCTGATGGCTGTTTCCTTTAAAGAAGACAAAAATTCTTCAAATTGCAGTGTTGGCGTTGTCCTCCATCCCTTGGTAATATTTTCCTTGCTACTGCCAAGATAGCCCACAACAAAAGGAGATTCTCATTATTCATTTCATAATTTTCATTTATAGTAAACAAAATTCAATACTTAGCTATGAAAAGGTTTTGAAATATAAAGCTTTCATAAAGTCTTCAATACAATAATACAATTCCAAAAGAATTGTAAAGGCAGACAATTGTATATATATATATATATATATATATATATATATATATATATATATATATATATATATATATATATATAAAGAGAGAGAGAATCTGTGTTACATGTCTGAGTACATTCTTTGTGTTTTTGTGACTGTGGAGTTAATACATATAGGTTTAGGAATATGGAAGGCTTAGCACCCATATGGGAAGGGGTACAGGGGCTTGCTCCCTACTAAAGACACTTTCAGTTTTATTTGTTGGGTTGAATCCCAACCAATTTAATTCTGTAAGATAAGCCTTCATCAAGTTAAATATCAAGGATTCATAGGTGAAGCTAAATTTTTTTTTACATTGTATTGACGTTCTAGTGCAACCACCATGCTTTTACAGTTTCTGTGGTAAAAGTTTTTTTTGGACTCTCTGGACTCTCTCAGTTTTCAACATCCCCTCCCCCATTCTATACAACTGCCCAGCAAGTATCATTACCTATCCCCATTTATCCCATTCATTCCTCTATATGGAGTGAGCCAGATATGTTTGCCCCCCAGGCAAGAACAGAGGTATACACCCCATTCTTTCCCTACCTGGAGGTGAGAACCAAATCACCTCATCTTTGGAGCTGATAATTAGAACAGTAGAGAGTGGGCCAGGCTAGAGTCTTGTGGGCAGCATTCTTCACTTCAGCTGTCAAGGTACTGCTGCACTCACCCATGCCACTCAATGGTGGAGCTACTGTCCATCCCTCTAATGTCAGTTCCTGCAAAACCTTGAGACACTAATTAAACTCATATTATCTGGTCATAGTCACTGCTTTACCCTTCTAATCTAGCGGAGCTGACTTTTTTTTTTTTTTTACATTTTGTTTGAAGACACTAAAGCCCTAATAAACCCTAAATTCCCCCGAGTAAAATAAAGATAATAAATAAATCATCCCTACTACAAATGCACACACACACACACACACACACACACACACACACACACACACACACACACACACACACACACACACACACACACACACACACACACACACTTACATTTCAAAGAAACCTTTGAAAACTGCATAATAAGCAAATAAATAAAATATAATAATAACAATAATAACAGTATAACACTACCGCCCACCCCAAAAAGGATGAAAAAAGCAAACATAAAAGTTACTTCTAGACACTGACTCTTCTTCAGAATCTAAGCCACAAAGCAAACCTCCAAAGCTGGTCATGAAGCCCTGGACACACCAATGACCATATTGTCATACCCAAAACCCGGTCAGACATCTGTCCAACCTAAATCTTAAATCCACCAATCAAACACAAAAATATTAAAATGAAAAAATCTAAAAAAAATTTAACTCAGCAATGACTTGACACTATGGCTTTTCAAGAGACTAAAGACACACTCCATTAATCATTAAAAAAAAATGTAAGAAAGAAAGTGACTATGGGCTGGATTCTACACAGTGCCCTAAGACCGTTTGCTCAGTGTGGCATGACATGCACATGATAACATACCATTTTATGTTCAGTAAGCAGATCTACATGGTGTGTTGATCCGCACAAACACGGTAAACATCATGGCATGCTAATTACAACATAAGCAGCTGAATTGTATGCTAATCAACCAAACCAAGATGGAGGAGTTATTCAACAAGCTATAAAGCAATCATGTAGCTTTAGTGCAGGTTTTCCCTGTGAATTTTAAAACTTGTTGGAATACAGCCACATAAACTAGTCTACACAGAAAGAATGTTAGAGGCTGCTGTTGTCTTATTTATGTGTATGTGCAACAGGCCCAAGTCTATGCTGCTGCTGCTAATAGACCATGGCCAAGAAGAAAAAGGGTGTTTATACCATGTTTAATATTTCATGGTCTGCATGAGGTGGAAACTGTAGAGTGCTACAAGGTGGATAGAGACGCACTACAGCAACTCTGCAACCTCTGTTGTCCTCAACTGAAAGCAAGGGCAAACCTAGGGGAACCAATACCGGTGGAGACCAAGGTATGTGTAGCACTTAGAATATTAGCTACAGGAACTTTTCAGAGAACAACAGGGGGTATGTTGGGGGTGTCACAGGTGTCAGCATCCAGGATTCTACATCAATTCCTGAATGCTATGCTACAACATGCCAGTGACTACATACATTTCCCTATATACCTGAGGATAGATACACAACTATGCAGGAGTTCAACCCTGTAGCGTACTACCCTGAAGTCCTGTGGACCATAGACTGCACACATATCAAAATCAAAATCAAAGCACCACCTGGGGAGCAAGGAAGAGTGTATATAAACAGAAAGGGCTTCCACTCCATTAACTGCCAGGTCATGTGTAATACTAAGGGAGTCATCCTGACTCTGTCTGCTGACAACTCAATCAGTTAACACGACTCAAATATCTGGCACAACTCTCAACTGTATCAAATGTTTTCTGGGGGGATATCCCACAGGGTCATTTACTGGGGGTTCATAGGTTCATAGATTCATAGGTTGGTACTAGGCTATCAGCCCTAGGGCCTATACAAGCCTAGTCATAGCAATTCCCTGGCTATTTCTTCCCGCACTATTTACTTTCCTGGACCCCTGTCTAGCAGGGCAACTGATGTAATCCCCATCCAATCATCAAGGTTCCGTTTGAAGAGGGCCAAAGAGGCACTCTGCTTGACATGTATGGGCAGTCTATTCCAGAATCTAGGGAGTCTCTGGGTCAGGAACCTATCCTTCCAGCATGTTTTGTTTATTGTGATGACAAGGTTTAGATCCTAAATCCCTGGAGCATGTGGCTCTGAGGGATTGGGATTTCTTTAAGTGTAGCATGTCCAACAGCTCTGGGTTTGACATGGTCTTGTATGTTAAGCAGAGATCACCTCAGAGTAGATGATATGCCACAGAGTATAGCTGGAGTTTTTTAAGACGGTCAGCATAGTGCATCTGCTTTAGGCCTGTGATTCTTTTAGTGAGGTATTTCTGCGGCCTTTCCAGTTGTTGCAGATGTCTTGAGAGGTACATACCAAATGGGGCATTGTATTTTATAATGGTTCTAATGAGGGATGAGTACAGTGGGACAATGACCTCCTTTTTTCTTGATGAAAAGCCCTTAGTGATGAGGTGTGCCACATAGAAGGATTTCCTGACTGTTGTGCGATGTGGTTATTGAAGGTGAGACCACTGTCCACCTGTGTCCCTAAGTCTATCATACTTTGGTGTTTAGTGTACTGCCACCTGTGTAAGTTATGCAGTGGAACCGTGGCTGATGATGCCATCAGAAGTGCACACACACCAACTGAAGAATGCTATAATAAGGCACATGCTCAAACAAGAAATATCACAGAACATGTATTTGAGCTGCTGAAGTCACAGTTCCAGTGCCTAGATATATCTGGGGGAAACCTGCAGTACAATCCTAGTACATGTGCTAAAGTTTTCACTGCCTGTGACATTATTCACAATATTATTTAGAGAAAATAGCTTCACCAGGAATGCTAAGGGGAAGGGCCACACACCTCATCACTGGCAAGGTCACCACAGCCACATGCAGGTGAGGAGTCAGAGGGGGAACTACCAGCCGCTGTGGATGCAGGCAGATGTAAGCATGCACAATATGCCCTCACACTGGCCAAGATGCAACTGATAGCACACATGCTCACCACCTAAATCTTCATCATATGCACATACATACAGTAACATCAATGCCAGGCAATGCTCACAACTTTTACTTACCCATGTAATGGCTGGGTACTGCAAGCATCAGACAGAGTTAGCCCAAAATTAAAACTCTTGCAACTGCCGGACTTCCAAGGTAAGTGTTGAACCTGGAATAGGAAAATAAATGGCTAAGAACACAAATGAATGGCAGATCCTTGCATACCGTTAACTTGCTAATGTAAGTAAGTATAAGGTGGGTGATTTTTACAGCAATGCCATCAATATGTGGCAGCACTGACTTATGTCAATACATGTGTTCTCTATCAAATAATAGGCCTCATACATCAAAGATTCACATTTATACCTCTCAAATGTACAGATTTTCACAGAATGTCCAGATCTGGGCCTCATAGATAGTTTTGTACTGGCAAATCATTAAAGACTGAAGATAAAAAATAATAACAGCCATTTCAGTTACAGACATCATAGCCCTCAAAAAATTCATGGTAACACAAAACCTGTTATTATATCAACTTTCTAAGTTTGTAAGACTAAAATATATAAAAACCTCCCTATTTCTGGAGCTTTGTCCCACTTTTATTTATGGCTTTGTCCAGCTTTGTTGGTCTAAGAGTTTGAGAGATATGCACACATTACAAAAACCTGTAAGAAATCAGTACAATTTGCAAAAGAGCATCACAAACACACACACACACACACACACACACACACACATATATATATATATATATATATATATATATATATATATATATATATATATATATATATACTATGTACCCTAGGCATCAGTCAAAAGACTTATTTATCTCTGAATCCAAAAGACAGAAACATAAAATAGTAAATAACACCAACAATGTAAGCTTTCTTATTTATTATCAAGACTTCTTCAGAAAGACATGTTTCATAAGTATGAGCAACCATTTTCACTTCCTTTATATACATTAGTTCTAGCAGGCCATTTAAATTAACAACAGTTCCTTTCCAATAGAAAAGTGTGAACAAGCAGGGTGCTGTGTGCATTTTCATTAACATTACAATTGCAGTTACGCCATACTAAAAGGGATTGTGTGCAAAAAGGGATCGTGTGCAAAAAAGGGATTGTGTGCAAAAAGGGATTGTGTGCAAAAAGGGATTGTGTGCAAAAAAGGGGATTGTGTGCGGCAAGTGTGTTGCCTGTGTACACATATGGAAAAACAACAATGTCACCTTCCCGCACTGCAACAGAACTGTCGGTCTACATGACCACTATGACTGCAACACAAAAAATGTAGTCTACTGTGCTTTCTGCGAATACTGTGGGAATTTCTATATCGGCAAAACAAACAGGAAGCTGAGTAGCCGTATTAAAGAACACACTGCAGCAATACACAAACAGGACAGTTTGAATGCCTTGGCTAAACACAGTACTATTTGCCCAAACTTCACAGGATTCAAATTCACAGTGCTGGAAAAAATAACAGAATTTGTAGGGGACATGGACACATTCCTGCAAGTCCGGGAATTAAAATGGCAGATAGAACTGAGAGCTGATGTCTATCCAGGTCTCAACGAGACACTGAACATTAAATGTGCACTTAAATGGTATAGAGATTGAAATGTGATAGGGTTTGAAGAACTGTGCAAGAGGGTTTGAAGAATTGTGCAAGTAGATTTAATGTGTTTATGGATTTACAACTGTGCAAGTGAATATAATGTGTTTCCTCTCTCTCTCTCTCTCTCTCTCTCTCTCTCTCTCTCTCTCTCTCTCTGACTTTTGACTCCCCCATACCCCCTGCACACATGCTCCCACTCTCTCTCTGACTTTTGACTCCCCCATACCCCTACACATGCTCCCAATCACCAGGCTAGCCCCCGCTGACCCCACCAACTATACCCCCGGTCTCACATTTTCACGCAGCCATTCAAGGGGTGATACCATCCAAACCAGCCCACGGGTGGTACCATCTGCACTGACAGTCTTCTGGGGGACACTGTTATTCATAGGCTCCTTGTCATGGGTGGCCCCCTAACAGCCCCCTCAAGTCCACACCGCATTCCTCCCACTCCCCCATCAGGTGGCATACCCACACATTTCTCTACACACACACCGATGCCAAAGCATAGTAGGACTCTCTACCTGACTCCTCCACCTTCCTCCGTTCCTTCTTTACTTACCTTTAGAGGCAAACACTCATAAGTTACATGTTTATATTAGAATCATCACAGCATGACTGTCATCTTTCCTGGTGCCCCCCCCAATCCCTTTTTGCACACAATCCCCTTTTTTGCACACGATCCCTTTTTGCACACAATCCCTTTTTTGCACACGATCCTTTTGCACACAATCCTTTTTGCACACAATCCCTTTTTGCACACGATCCCTTTTTGCACACTATCCCTTTAGTATGCACACGGCACCACAAGGCTATTACTGTCTGACCAATTTGCCTTATGTAACTGCAATTGTAATGTTAATGAAAATGCACACAGCACCCTGCTTGTTCACACTTTTCTATTGGAAAGGAACTGCTGTTAATTTAAATGGCCTGCTAGAACTAATGTATATAAAGGAAGTGAAAATGGTTGCTCATACTTATGAAACATGTCTTTCTGAAGAAGTCTTGATAATAAATAAGACGAAGCGCTAAAGTTCTACAAGAGTTGTTGGTGTTATTTACTATTTTATTGAATGCTTTTATTGTCGAAGTTAATTTCTTAGTTAAAATTTCTTCTCTTCGTTCAATTTTTTTTGAGTCGGTTAATTTTAGATATATATATATATATATATATATATATATATATATATATATATATATATATATATATATATACTAAGCACTCAGTCAACTATGTACCCTGGGCATATTTATCGCTGAATCCAAAAGGCAGAAACAAGGAGATGGCACAGTTATCAACATTTGAACAGGGTGTGGTTTGGAGGGGGGGGTGGCAGGAGGTCAGTGCTGACACAAAAGGTAGTGAGTGTGTGTGAGTACGAAAGACAGGCAGGCAGACATTTGGATAAAGTATCAAATGGCCACCGAGACAAAATTAGCTGTAAGCTTCACGGCTCACCCATGTAACTGTTATGTGTGTATGTCTGTACCGGAAGTCAAGGGGAAATATGTGCGTGTGAGTGTCTGCAAGAGCACAGGCAAGCTCTGAGCTAGCTCTACAATTAACTGTTATATTAAGCCTTTTGGTTTAAGCACATGGGCTTCAGACCAGTTGTTTTACATTAAGAAGGTCTGTGGACTGCATTGTTGTGGCAGGACAGGTAGCTTACATCCTTCTAAGTTGGGAATTGCTGATTAAAGGCTCAGTGTCTGTTATTCTAAAAGCGCATTAGTTCTGGTTTAAGCACGTGGGCTTCAGGCCAGTTATTTTACATTAAGAAGGTTTGTAGTCTGCACTCTTGTGAGAAGAGAGGCTAGATTTTGCCCTTCTGAGCTCGGAATTTCTGGTTAAAGGCTTATTGTGCCTGCTTATTTGATCTATTTCTTTCTGGCATTTGTGCTCCTTGTTTGCTGTAGCCCAGAAGTTAGTAGTTTATTGGCCATTTTGGGCTAATTTCTATCTCTTTCATTTCCCTGCTATAAAAACTGCATTTGTGTGGAGGGCAGTGCCAGTTAGCTAGGGTTAAACTATTCCCAGTTACACAAAGTCTACTCTTCAATTTTTCCCTTGGAACTAGACAAACTTTCAACTTAAGCACTCAAACCATTCATTTCACAGCCCAACACTTGCTCAAAACTCATAGCAAGCACTAATTAACCCTAGCACTAGACCCCATATACTGTCCAGAAGAACAAGGATCTCTGTTCGTCCCTACCAGCTAATCAGTAAAACAGCTCACTTTACCTACTCAGGCATGTCCAAAAGGCAGTTTCAGGTGTACTCTCCAGTCCAACTGGTGAATCTGGGCATTTTGAGGCAATGTTACAACTGCCTCATATACACAGACAACCCTCTCCTCCTACCACCAAATACTAATACATGCGAGAGATGCAATTATACAGCCAAACTGGAGGCTAAGCTCTCAACCCAAGACTGGATTAGACAGTCAAGAGGAAAAGGGAAATACTTGCATCACACCACCAGCCTCGCGTAGACCCATTAAACCAGCACCGGCAAATAAACATAAATACATGAAAACATACTTGGAGGCTCTAAATAAAAATCTGCAAAAGCAACCAAGACCACCAAAGCAGACATCCAAGCAACCTCCACCCCCAACACAAACCATGAAACACATAATTCATAAAACCAGTGTGCCACTCAATCACAGCCCTTAAGGTAAAATAACATACCCAACACACTAGTAATAGGCGACTCTATAGTCAGGCACACTGATGTCCTACTAACTAGGCTGGACAAGGAGAAGGTTACAGTTAGCTGCCTGTTGGGCGCCAGGATCCATCACATAACACAAGTACTCAGGTCACTCCAGAACAAGTACAAATACGACTCTGTCATTGTCCATGTTGGTGTGAATGACCTGAGATGTACCTCCCTGGACTACATGAAAAGAGACATGGAAGAGCTCTCGGATCACATAGCCCAGGCCGGTATGACCCTGACCCTGAGTAGCATCCTGCCCTCACCAAGAATGATGCCACAGTATAAAGAAAAAATGATCAATTTCAACAATTGGCTAAGTTTCTGGTGTCATTCAAAGGGAATCCAGTATCTGTCCATCTGGGATGACATGCTTGACAAGCCACATTGCTTCAGAAGAGATGGCTTGCACCTGCCACCCTTAGGCTTTTGAATACTGGCCAAGGCTTTTGCCACCCCCATAGTGCCTTTTTTAGGCAAGGCTCAAAAGACAAACCCACTGCTGTAAATAGCACAAGTAACCAAAAACCGAGGGCAATACTACTCAACTCCAGAAGTCTAAACCTCAAAATGCATGCACTCGAGGCACTCCTCAGTATGGAGAACATCGATATCTGTGCAGTAACAGAAATCTGGTTTAAGGATCCAGAGAGCACCCCAGCACTACCACGCTATAACCCATACCATACTTTTCAGCTGCAGAACCAGGACAGAAACACAAAAGGTGGGGTTGTATCCATATTCATCAAGGATACCCACACCTCCAGGTTAGTGGCACAGCACAATGCCTCAGAGATCATCCATGTGCAACTAACAATGGGCAAAACTGCAATTCAAATTGTAGCTTGCTACAGATCAGCTACCATGACCCAGCACCTCCATTCCGCATTTCTGGATTCACTGATAAATATGAAGGCCCTACCAAATGCCCTAATATTGCGTGATTTCAACTACCCAAACATTAACTGGGAGAACTACTCAAGTACTAACTGTCTTGCTCAATGCTTCCTAGAATTTATAAACTCGAAAGCCCTTGATCAACTGGTCAACACCCCCACCAGAGGTGACAGCATATTAGACCTGGTCATCACCAACCTGTGCGACCGGGGTTCTACACCGGAGGTCAAACCCTCGCTGGTTAGATCAGACCATAGACTAATCACTCTGGATATCCACATTCCGCCCCCACCCCCAATCAAGGAAACCACGGTGAAAAACTTTTCAAAAGCAAACTTCATGTTACTTAAGACTGAGGTGGAAAGGTTCACAGCCCCCATGCTATAGGACAATGCTGTCCAAGCTGCTGAATCCCTTACAAAGGCACTCTATGAGCACCTGCAAGAATGCATGGATCGTGCTATCCCAAGCAAAACCAAGACTCACTCCTCCAAGGAAAGGAAACCAGTCTGGTGGACCCCTGTCATAAACAAGCTATACAATAGAAGGAGGAAACTAGTACAGAAAAGAGTAAAATTCCAAGAAGGAAAGACATCCCTGATCAATATCAGCAAGGAACTAGGATCCCTCATAAAATCATCCAAGGCTAGCTTTGAAAGAAAAATTGCCAAGGATTCCAAAGATAACCTTAAAGCGCTCTTTAGCTATGTCAAGAACCTAAGTGGAAACTCTCAGATCTGCACTGAGTTAGTGCAGAATGGCACAAAATACACTGAACCAACTGATATTGCCAACATTCTAGCAGATAGGTTTAGTGCAAACTTCACACCCCTCTTACCCCCTAAAGGGCCCATAACTATACCAGAAGAATGTAGAGCCCTGGCAATCACTGACACACAGGATAAAACAGTCCTATCCAAAGCCAAAAATACAGCTTCAATGGGACCAGACAGTGTCCCAGGCTGTGTCTTACATGAGCTCCAAAATGAACTAACCCCTCACCTAAACACACTGTTCAAACTCAGCCTCTCTACAGGCTATGTACCCATAGAGTGGCACACAGCAACAGTTATTCCACTCCACAAAGGTGGAACAACAACAGACCCCGGGAACTATCGCCCTATAAGCCTGACTAGCCTGGTCTGCAATTCATTAACAGAGACATTGGGAAACTTCAAACATTGGACCCTACCCAGTTTGGCTTTGTTAAGGACAGATCATGCCTCCTAAACCTGATGGACTTCTTTGAGACAGTTGCCAAGGCTTTAGATGAGGGAAAGGAGGTCCACACAGCCTACCTAGACCTCACAAAGGCTTTTGACACCATTCCCCATTCTGGTATTATAGACAAGCTCACCAGCCTGAACATAAACCCCTATGTCACGAGATGGGTTGCCAGTTGGCTCATGGATAGAACCCACACGGTGAGAGTTGCAGGCTCTAGGTCCGACACTAAACCAGTTACAAGTGGCGTCCCCCAGGGTTCAGTCCTGGGACCCCTCCTGTTCGGTATATACTTCTCAGTGGTACAGGCAAGCACAGGAGGACTATGGCTGAACAAGTTTGCAGACGACTGCAAACTGGGGGCCATAATTGACTCTCCAGCTGATACAGACATCCTCCAGAAGGGTCTCACTGAGACGTATACCTGGTGTCAAAATCATGGCCTCAAGCTAAATGCCAAAAAGTGCATAGTCATCCCCTTTGGAAAAAAACAAAGTACCCATGAACTACCACATACGTGGTACTGCCCTAAATACACAAAATGTAATAAGGGATCTGGGGACCCAACAAGATAATAATCTCTTCTTTGATAATCATATTGCCAAGGTTGTTAGAAAATCCTTCTACGTGGCCCACCTAATCACAAAAGGGTTCACATCTAGAACAAAAGAGGTTATTGTGCCCTCCACTCATCACTCATCAGACCCATCATAGAGTACAATGCCCCATTTGGAATGTACCTTACAAGACACTTGCAACAGCTGGAAAGATCACTGAAGTACCTCACCAAGAGGATTACTGGCCTCAAACAGATGCCCTATGCAGCCCAACTGAAGAAACTCCAGCTGTACTCAGTTGCATACTGCTTACACAGAGTTGATCTCTCCCTGACATACAAGGTCATGTCCAACCCAGAATTGATGGACATGCTCCACCTAAAAAAAAAACCAAATCCCCAAGAGCCACACACTCTAGGGATCTAAACCTCACCATGATGATAAATAGGATGTGCTGGAGGGATAGATTCCTGTCCCAGAGACTCCCCATGCTTTGGAACAGGATTCAAATCTACATTAGGCAGAGCCCCTCACCAACACTCTTCAAGAGAAACCTTGACGATGGATGATAAACAGAAAATTTACCCCGGGGATCACTGCAGTGACTCTGCTGGACAGAGGCACAGGGAACTAATGGCTCTGCTGGACTGAGGCACAGGGAACTAATCTAAGGGGGCGGCGAAAGCCAACACATTCTGGCTAGGCTTATAGATGCCCTACTTACCTATGAACCTATGAACCTACATCCTGGTATTTCAGACAAGTGTGAGTCACACAGGGTAGAGGTAACAGTTCATCATCACTGCCCCCAATAGAAGTAACAATTCATCGTCATTGTTCCTGAACACCAGAACTGGCTTTGCCCGGAGTTGCACTGGCATGTCCATACCCATGGTCAGGTGCACTGCTGCTACCTGAATATGACTGATCTCTGTTGGATGAGTTCTAATCATGAGTACACCCAGGAACATGACCGCCTTGCCTACCACATCTATGTGTGTGTACATCTCAATCACTGACAGAGCAGTGGAAGTAGTGCCACTACTGGAGCATGACTGGGCATGGCCACTTTGGCTAACATCAGATTATGATGCTGCCCTAGGTCCATGTGGATGCAATCCCCCTCCCAGCAGATGTTCCATCACAAACACTGCCCGTTCTATCATGCCATTCATCTGATCCGTTGAATCAGTCACAGTGCAGAGGCAGTCCCGCAGACATTCCTACACCTTCACTATGGCTCTAAACACATGTTGAGCGGCACATAAAGACACATCAGAATTAGGTGGATGGCGGACAATAGGCCTCCTCTGAGCACCCCTAACAACCCTCCTGTGTGGCACCTTGCCCACACTTTGGCCTTGGCGAGAGTCAACCAGCACTGAAGCTGCAGTAACCACACTACCCTGATCAAGTGTGTCACCCTCCACCTGTCCAATATCTGAGGCCTACTAAATGTGTCTGATGGAAATATAGGGGATGGCTGAATGTCAACATCAGTGGCAGATTCACCCTCTGCACCCTCCCCCGAATGTGCCTCTGTTTGGCCGCAATCATCATCAGAGTCTGCCGATACTCTGACATCAGGTGGTAAGAGTCCTATACTTCCACTGTCAGGAACACCTGTGATAATAAGTAATAAACACAGGAAAGAAATGAATAACTACACTACAATTTAATAAACTCGAAAGCCCTTGATTAACTGGTCAACACCCCCACCAGAGGTGACAACATATTAGACCTGGTCATCACCAACCTGTGCGAGTGGGGTTCTACATTGGAGGTCAAACCCTCGCTGGTTAGATCAGACCATAGACTAATCACTCTGGATATCCACATTCCGCCCCCACCCCCAATCAGGGAAACCACTGTGAAAAACTTTTCAAAAGCAAACTTCACGTTACTTAAGACTGAGGTGGAAAGGTTCACAGCCCCCATACTAAAGGACAATGCTGTCCAAGCTGCTGAATCCCTTACAAAGGCACTCTATGAGCACCTGCAAGAATGCATGGATCGTGCTATCCCAAGCAAAACCAAGACTCACTCCTCCAAGGAAAGGAAACCAGTCTGGTGGACCCCTACCATAAACAAGCTATACAATAGAAGGAGGAAACTAGTACAAAAAAGAGTAAAATTCCAAGAAGGAAAGACATCCCTGATCAATATCAGCACGGAACTAGGATCCCTCATAAAATCATCCAAGGCTAGCTTTGAAAGAAAAATTGCCAAGGATTCCAAAGATAACCTTAAAGCGCTCTTTAGCTATGTCAAGAACCTAAGTGGAAACTCTCAGATCTGCTCTGAGTTAGTGCAGAATGGCACAAAATACACTGAACCAACTGATATTGCCAACATTCTAGCAGATAGGTTTAGTGCAAACGTCACACCCCTCTCACCCTTTAAAGGGCCCATAACTATACCAGAAGAATGTAGAGCCCTGGCAATCACTGACACACAGGATAAAACAGTCCTATCCAAAGCCAAAAATACAGCTTCAATGGGACCAGACAGTGTCCTAGGCTGTGTCTTACATGAGCTCCAAAATGAACTAACCCCTCACCTAAACACACTGTTCAAACTCAGCCTCTCTACAGGCTATGTACCCATAGAGTGGCACATGGCAACAGTTATCCCACTCCACAAAGGTGGAACAACAACAGACCCCGGGAAATATCACCCTATAAGCCTGACTAGCCTGGTCTGCAATTCATTAACAGAGACATTGGGAACCTTCAAACATTGGACCCTACGCAGTTTGGCTTTGTTAAGGACAGATCATGCCTCCTAAACCTGGTGGACTTCTTTGAGACAGTTACCAAGGCTTTAGATGAGGGGAAGGAGGTCCACACAGCCTACCTAGACCTCACAAAGGCTTTTGACACCATTCCCTATTCTGGTATTATAGACAAGCTCACCAGCCTGAACATAAACCCCTATGTCACGAGATGGGTTGCCAATTGGCTCATGGATAGAACCCACACGGTGAGAGTTGCAGGCTCTAGGTCCGACTCTAAACCAGTTACAAGTGGCGTCCCCCAGGGTTCAGTCCTGGGACCCCTCCTGTTCAGTATATACTTCTCAGAGGTACAGGCAAGCACAGGAGGACTATGGCTGACCAAGTTCACAGACGACTGCAAACTGGGGGCCATAATTGACTCTCCAGCTGATACAGACATCCTCCAGAAGGGTCTCACTGAGACACATACCTGGCGTCAAAATCATGGCCTCAAGCTAAATGCCAAAAAGTGCATAGTCATCCCCTTTGGAAAAAACAAAGTACCCATGAACTACCACATACGTGGTAGTACCCTAAATACACAAAATGTAATAAGGGATCTGGGGACCCAAGAAGATAATAATCTCTCCTTTGATAATCATATTGCCAAGGTTGTTAGAAAATCCTTCTATGTGGCCCACCTAATCACAAAAGGGTTCACATCTAGAACAAAAGAGGTTATTGTGTCCTCTACTCAACACTCATCAGACCCATCATAGAGTACAATGCCCCATTTGGAATGTACCTTACAAGACACTTGCAACAGCTGGAAAGACCACAGAAATACCTCACCAAGAGGATTACTGGCCTCAAACAGATGCCCTATGCAGCCCGACTGAAGAAACTCCAGCTGTACTCGGTTGCATACCGCTTACTCAGAATTGATCTCTCCCTGACATACAAGGCCATATCCAACCCAGAAATGATGGACATGCTCCACCTAAAAAAAAAACAAATCCCCAAGAGCCACACACTCTAGGGATCTAAACCTCACCACGATGATTAATAGGATGTGCTGGAGGGATAGATTCCTGTCCCAGAGACTCCCCTTGCTTTGGAACAGGATTCAAATCTACATTAGGCAGAGCCCCTCACCAACACTCTTTAAGAGAAACCTTGACGATGGATGGTAAACAGAAAATTTATCCCAGGGATCACTGCAGTGACTCTGCTGGATGGAGGCACAGGGAACTAATGGCTCTGCTGGACTGAGGCACAGGGAACTAATCTAAGGGGGCGGTGAAAGCCAACACATTCTGGCTAGGCTTATAGATGCCCTACTTACCTATAAACCTATGAACCTACATCCTGGTATTTCAGACAAGTGTGAGTGACGCAGGGTAGAGGTAACAGTTCATCATCACTGCCCCCGATAGAAGTAACAATTCATCGTCATTGTTCCTGAGCACCAGAACTGGCTTTGCCAGGAGTTGCACTGGCATGTCCATACCCATGGTCAGGTGCACTGCTGCTACCTGAATATGACTGATCTTTGCTGGATGAGTTCTAATCATGAGTACACCCAGGACCATGACCGCCAGGCCTACCACATCTATGTGTGTGTACACCTCAATCACTGACAGAGCAGTGGAAGTAGTACCACTACTGGAGCATGACTGGGCATGGCCACTTTGGCTAACATCAGATTATGATGCTGTCCTAGGTACATGTGGATGCAGTCCCCCTCCCAGCAGATGTTCCATCACAAACACTGCCCATTCTATCATGCCATTCATCTGATCCGTTGAATCAATCATAGTGCAGAGGCAGTCCTGCAGACATTCCTACACCTCCACTATGGCTCTAAACACATGTTGAGTGGCACATAAAGACACATCAGAATTAGGTGGATGGTGGACAATAGGCCTCCTCTGAGCACCCCTAACAACCCTTCTGTGTGGCACCTTGCCCACACTTTGGCCTTGGCGAGAGTCAACCAGCACTGAAGCTGCAGTAACCACACTACCCTGATCAAGTGTGTCACCCTCCACCTGTCCAATATCTGAGGCCTACTAAATGTGTCTGATGGAAATATAGGGGATGGCTGAATGTCAACATCAGTGGCAGATTCACCCTCTGCACCCTCCCCCGAATGTGCCTCTGTTTGGCCACAATCATCATCAGAGTCTGCCGATACTCTGACATCAGGTGGTAAAAGTCCTATACTTCCGCTGTCAGGAACACCTGTGATAATAAGTAATAAACACAGGAAAGAAATGAATAACTACACTACAATTTAATATATGCTAACAAACTGCCACTATCACAGATGGTACAGTGATACACACAGTCTCCTGACACCAACCTCATACATACAGATAAATGGATATTCCTGTCAAATGCTTATCAATACTGAGATAAAAATGTTTGGCTTACCATGTGAGATGACTCCACACTAGCTAGGGAGGATAGTCCTGGAAGACGTTAAGCAAAAAGTAAGGACACAATCATCACAATTCCAACACGGGGACCAAATGTTTGCCTTTATATGTTCATTAACAATACTTTTAAATGAAACTTGGCTAATATGTCCACTGAAAGCCCATGTGTAATGAACAAAACTGTGTTGTTAACTCTATCGATAGGTTCAACTCCACCAAAACATTGCAAATTAAAACAACAGCGAACTACTACTTGCAATATTTTACTATATAATAAAATGTTATAAATTGACATACGTAAGCTTAACTAGAAGCTCATCCAGGGACTTGTTGTTCCAGTAACATCAGCACCAATTTCAATCGTATCCTGTTGTGCACTTTCCACTGAACTCTCTGGATCTCTGATAGTGGACAGGAACTCTTCATTTGGTGTCAGTGGTGCCTCTGTAGTAGGACCCTGCCCCATAGCCAGCTGTTCATGGGCAACTGCAGCTGCTCTCCTCTGGGCTGATGAAATCATATTAGAGGCTCTATGATGCTCCTAAGCATAAGTCCTTCTCTGCCCACCTATGGCATTGACATAATTCATTATCTGGTTCCAAATCTGCATTCTGTCAGACATATCCCCACGTCCTCTCTCAAGTAGAAAGGCACCATGTTGGACAATATCACCATTTTTGGAGTCACTGAAAGGGGTTTACAGGGATTGTGACACTTGGGTGCCATAACCTTTGGTGATATAAAACAAAAGAAGGCTACAACACATAAATATCACATAAATAAATTCCTGCTTATATATACACATATTATATTTTCAATATTACCTGCTGGAGAAACACAGTTCAGGTATTAAATATAATGTTATATGGTTGTAACATAACATTGTCACACATAAGCCAAGATTTGATCCAATACAAGGAATAACAAAAAAAAAAACTCTTTAAAAATGTTTGCTGTGGCAATACACAAATGGAACTTGACTCTTCCACCCCCCAAAACAACAGACAAATGACAGTTTGTGCTAAGCAAGAAATAATACATTAGTCAATTGTTATAAGCCCTTTCCAAAAAGTTCTTACAAAATGTGAACACATTTACAACAGAAAAGTTATTTTTATACAATTGCCAGTCACCTATTCCTGTGCCCCACACTCCCCTTGAGGTGCCTATCATCTTTCTTAGAAGTCTAACATCCCTGTGTCATTTACAATATAGGGCATTTACATTTCACTGAAACAACAGAGAAGAGTGTAAGATAATCAGTTGTAACAATAACACGTGATGAAAGTTAATAAGGCTGTGTATCTAAGAAAGAAAAATGCCCTAACAAAAATGCCTATGCCAACAGTGAACATCTAAGAAGTGCATACAGATAAAAGTTCCATTTTCTAATGCATATATATATATATATATATATATATATATATATATATATATATAAAATATTTCCCTTGTAACATATGAACAAATCTAGTATGTAATTGAACAAGTCAATCATACCTTAGCAAGATCAGATGTTTTCTGTGCAGATAAATCCAAATTAATACTAATCTTCTTCTGTGTTGTCCACATACACAACTCTCCTCACCTTTAGGTTCCCTAGCTACATGGTTACCTTTTTAAAGGGTAGATTCTGGCTTGTGAGCACAGTGAAGATGGAAATGAGGTGTGAACTCATTAGAATTGCTGAATCCCAAAGTTTGACTTTGTGTAGAAGGTGTAAACATAGAGTAGAGAATACCTCAGTGTTAGATGCTAATGGATTGCAACTATGATTGATTACTGGTAGGGAGAAGGAAAACACAACAGCAATTCAGACTCCCTTACCTGCAGTGGGTGTGCCACCTAGGTTACACTTACGAGGTGTAGAAGTAATGGAAGTAAGCACCACACATTTCTCAGTTTTTGTTCACTAATAGCCAAACACCCCTACCTTTCTTGAAAACCATATATTATTGTATAGTTCTTTACTGTGGATAATCCTGGTGTGTTACTGCTAGTTCTTGTTATTACCTGAATCTATATATACTACTTAGTTTAAATGTATTTTTTACTAAGTTTTATGCTTGTATCGGTAATGGTTATTTACTTAACTACTTTTGTATATATATTTTGTATTTTACTGCTTTCGTGTTATTTTTCATGCTTTGTTTTACTGTGGAACTTTTCACCCCAGGCTCCACTGACAAGGGGCTTTTGCTCAGCCAGACTATCCCAGTCAACAAATGTCAAATAAATAAAATAAAATATTGTCATGTAATATTCTCATACATTTTGAGGACAATGATACAAAATGCCCCCACAGACTACATGTCTAAGAATACAGCACAGATAAGAGAAGAATGAACACAATACAAGAGAAAAAAGAGCTATGTTGCTGCAAATAATACTCATAAATGGTTGTGAGATCAGTCATTGCACTAAATATGTAATTGACATGTACAAACACAACTGACAGTGCACAAGTTTTATATGTCTTTGTTAATACTGTGGATGAAAGGGGGACTTGCTTGTACGCACAATGTTTTTCATTCCTGCTGCAAAGCTGTTTCTGTGGCAAATAGGGATACAACACCCTTACTGTTTCTTGTAGGTTCATTAATCTGACAGTTCAAATCTTGAGTTAAGTAAAAATCTGTAATGTGTGCTAAACTGTATTTTGTAATGTTGTTCATTTTTTTAATATTAATATTTGCACAGTACATGGCTTAATGCAAACATGGTAGAAGAGATAAATACATTAAATTTCATGTAACTTAGTTCTATGATACATAAATTATAACTCTGAATCAAGTGTGTGTGTAGCACACCTGGAAACATGATGAAGCAAAAAGTATGTATTATGTTTAGATCACGGTTCAAGTACCACATTTATCTTTTCATGATGAAATCTAATAAACACTTCTTAGAAGAATAATACAAGGTGAACTCTGCCTGTCACTTTTGAGTGTTGCTTACCTTTATGCAAATACAGTCTAATGGCCCAGACAAGACGAAGAAGACATTGTCAGTTTTAAAAAGGATACATTGCTACCTATTTTGCTTTCCAACTTGCTAACCCACTAAGAAGTGTTGTGCAAAGGTCAGCAAGCTTCCACAACAACTGCAGGTCCAGAGCACAGGTGTTGTGAGGCAGTCAACACACATACATAGTAATGAATGTGAAAAATATACAGCTACTGTCTAGTTGTTCCTCTGACAGTAGTTGTAAGTTAACAGTTACAGTACAGGTAAGCCTGAGTTCTAATCTAGCTAAAGTCAAACTTTTCTTACTGATGTCCCACTTTACCTTGTATAAAAATAACAGTAGAAAAATAATAAGCACTAGGTAGCCTATCTACCACATGAGGAGTGGATTCCGGCCCAGAGATTGTAGTTTATTGGCCATTTGAGCAGTTTTCCATTTCTTTCAACTTTCTGGTCTAAAAGCCAGCGTTTACGCTTTTCCTGCATTTCCTGTAACTAGTTTAGTCCAGATACAGATTTGTTGTATCCAGGACTGTATGTAAGCTTCTGAGCCCCCCAAGTCTTTCTGTGTTGGAGGGAAGCCTTCTAGCTTATCAGTAGGAGTGGTAAGCACTGGGTAGCTTATTTACCACAAGAGGAGTGGATTCTGGCCCATAAATTGTAGTTTACTGGCCGTTTGGGCAGTCATTCCATCTTTTTCAATCTTCTGGTTTAAAAGCCTGTGTTTGTGCATGTTTCCCACCTTTCCTGTAACTAGTCTAGTTCGGATACAGATTTGCTGCATCCAGGACTGTTTGTAAGCATCTGAGCAGTACCAAAGTCTGCTTTTCAATTTTGCATTTAGATCTGCTAGTTCTCTCCTCTCCTTTTACAAGCTTATTAGTGTAGCACTTTACTAGACTTCTTGTAGCAATTATTGTAGCACACAAAAGTGCTATCAGTGTTAAATGTTCTACAAGGAAACAGCTCCAGTACTTATAATTAATTCCCACCCCTGGTCTCCAGGCATGTCTAAAGGTCAGTTCCCTGTGTTTTCTCCTATTAACCTGGAGAACTTGGGGCATCCTGAGGCAATGTAGCAACTGCCTCATGTACACCGACAACTCTCTCTTCTTACCTCCCAACACTCACACTTGCGAGAGATGCAGTTATATATCCAAATTGGAAGCCACACACTTTCCAGACAAGACCGGAAAAGCTGGTAAAGAGGAGAAGGTCACACTTGCACCACATCACATAGAACACATAGCCCTCCAAAACACACACCAGCACTGCCTTCATATAAAAACACAAACCACACATCCACTTTTGCGGAGGCCCTCAATAAAAATCTACCCAAACAGCAGAGACCTCCAAGGCAGAAATGCACTCAACCATCACAACACAACACTAATCATGAGACACATAACTCTCCTAAACAGTGTGCCACTCAACCAAAGACCCTAAGGCAAAACAGCATTCCCAACACACTAGTCATAGGTGACTTGATAGTGAGTCACACTGATGTCCCACTCACTAGGTTGAATAAGGAGAAAGTAACAGTCAGCTGCCTGTCAAGTGCAAGTATCCACCACATAACTGCACTCAGGCCCCTCAATAACAGGTACAAATATGACTGAGTCATTGTACATGTGGGTGTGAATGACCTGAGATGTATCTCCCTGAACTACATGAAAAGAGACATGGAGGAGCTCTCAGATTATGTAGCCCAGGCGAGTACGACCCTAGCCCTGAGCAGCATCCTGCCATCACCCAGAATGATAGCACAGTACAAGCAGAAAATTATTGGTTTTAATAATTGGATAAGTTTCTGGTGTCATTCTAGGGGGGATCCAATATCTGTCTGCCTGTGATGACATGATTGACAGATCTCAATGCTTTGCCAGAGATGCTCTGCATCTGTCATCCCTGGGCTTTTGGATACTGGCCAAGGCTCTTGCTACCCCTATAGTGCCTTTTTTAGGTGGTGTTCCAAAGACCAAATTACCACCGTACAGCTACAAACAAATGCAATCTGAGGGTCATGCTGCTCAACGCTAAAAGTCTAAATCTCAAAATGCAGTCACCAGAAACACTCCTTAAAATGGAGAACATCGACATTTGTGCTGTAACAAAGACCTGGTTCATGGCAGCAGAAAGCACCCGTACACTACCAGGCTGTAACTCTTTCCACACCTTTTAGATCCAGAACTTGGACCAAAGCTCCAAAGGTGGTGGTGTTTCCATATTCATAAAGGATGTGTACACCTCCAGACCGGTAGCCCAACATAATGCATCAGAGATACTTCAGGTGTAGCTAAGACTGGGTAAGACAGCGATTCAGGTCATAGCCTGCTATAGGTCCCCAACCATGCCCCAAGACTCACACTCCACATTCTTAAGCATCCTGAAGAATATTAGGTTCCAACCTAACACTCTCATACTAGGCAACTTCAACTACTCTATTAACTGGGAGAACTACTCATGTACCAATACTCTTGCCCAACATTTCCTGGAGTTCATTAATTCCAATGCCCTGGACCAGCTTGTTCTTATCCCCATTAGAGGTGGCAACATCCTTGCCCTGGTCATTACTAACATGGGCAACCATTGCTCTACACCAACAGTCAGCTCCTCCCTGGTTAGATCCAACCACAAACTAATCACCTTGGAAATCCACATCCCTCCTTCTTTTCTGGCCTTGGATGGATTTCAGTGATACTTGTACACACATGAATGTATAAACCAGGACCTTCTTAGGTCACACACACACACACACACACACACACACACACACACACACACACACACACACACACACACACACACACACACACACACATAGTTAATCCCTCACTGTGTCTGTGACACTTGCGTTAAGTACTCCATTCTCTAGCTGGTGTACCTAGTTAGGCAGTGGCACTAATCTCACTGCAGTCAACTGGTGTATGTATCTTGGTGTGTGTCTATTCAGAAACATGTAAGTATGTATCCAATTATCAGCAATCCATTTCCATAGAATACAAATATTTTGACACTCAGACATGGCTACCCACCCATTTGAGACAGGCCTCCCTATGTCATCTCTAAACATACCTTGATGACGGTGTCCACTATAAATTATCCAGCAGCCTTGTAAAAGTCAGACTTGTACTGTGGCGCTTACATTAAGTACTGAGTTCTCTAGCTGGTGTACCTAGTTAGGTAGGATTTGTAATCTCATGGCTGTCAACTGGTGTGTATTCCATTGTCAGCAAGCCAGTTCCATGGAGAAAAAATATATTGACCGTTGTATATGCCTATATATCCCTTTCATACATGCATGACAACATTTTCTCACAAACATACACTGCTGATGTCATCTGCTATAAAGTGTTGTCAGACACTATAAAAACAGACTTATGCTGTGGTGGCTTGCATTAAGTATTGTGCTTTGGAAATAGGTAGATGTTCTATTCTCACTGTGGTCAATTACTCTGTGTGTGTCTGTGTTCACTTGGTTTACATTTAAGAGACCATTTTAGACTAGGATATGAGACACTGCTACTACCGTCTTCTCACAATACATTACTGATGTCACCAGCTATAAAGTGTTGTTAGACACTATAAAAGCCAGGCTGTGGTGCTGGCCATAAGTATTGTGCTTTGGAAATAGTTAAGGGTTCTAGTTTCACTGAGGTCAACTGGTTAGTGTGTGCATTCAACAAGCAGTACAGTGACAATTTTTAAACAACATGTGAGTCCACAGCTATGTCAGACACTCCTCCAAATAGCTTCTTGTAACAGACACTGATGATGTCATTCTGTATAATATACACTCTGACAATATTCAAGCCAAACCTGAGCTGTGGTAGTAATATTAACTACTATGTTTTTAAACCACTTTACCTACATATATAGGGTTCTAATCTGACAGCAGGCAACTTGAGTGTGTATACATCCAAATATTAGTTTTGAGACATTTTTACACAAGCATGTGACTCCACATTCATGTCAGGCACTCTTACCAACATGTCTGTCTGAGCATACAATGATGCTATCATACTCCATAAAGTGCAATGAGGTAGTGTTAAAGTCAGACATATGTGGTGGTGATACTGTTGCATTGCATGGCATTTATGGTCTATACCTACACAGGTGTAATGTTCAAATAAAGCCCAGTCTACAGGTGTGTGTGTGTGTGTGTGTGTGTGTGTGTGTGTGTGTGTGTGTGTGTGTGTGTGTGTGTGTGTGTGTGTGTGTATGTATGTGTGTGTGCGTGTGATTGGTGTTACGTTATGGTCTCTGTATGTTCTTTGGAATTGCTCTTCATTTCACTGCCACTCATGGAACATTTCACATAGCCCCATGCAGCCACCATCCTCCTTTTTCCATGGGACACATGACATCTTTCCTGAAGACAAGTGGAAGATGTCCTCATGTCAAATATGCATACACACATCATGAAGCAGAGTCCTTCAATGAGCCTCTGCAAGCCATCTCTAGACCACTACATGTGGGATTGCTAATTCTGTCATGGTGTGGTGCACGTTTCCCATATGAGCAGTGGCAGTATATAATGCACTCCAACAAATACATGCATGCTCACAATAGTCTTACTGTCTTCCATAATATAGATATAAAGAGTTTATTTTAAATTGTATAATAATGGCTAAGATGCTATGTGATGCTGGCCATTAGCCTAACAATGTGTTATGACCCCTATGAACAGTTGACATTTCAATGTTGCTGTCATTGACATGTGCTATATTGAGGTTTGGATGTACAGTATAGCTGCAAGAGGGTACTACAGTCTGTGATGTGAGCTAATTCATTGATGGACATTGCTGCAATTTCATTACATGCTCATTCTACAACAGCTGGATTAATATGCCTCCTGAGAACTGTTTATATAGTATGATACATGTTTATGTATATTATTACCTTATTAGGACATGTGTTGTTCTAGTGGAGCAGATCAACATTCTGCACAGTTCACATTCCACCATCACAGTATCACTTGTATGGCACAGGCATGCATGTGTCTACATAGTCATCATTAACATACCCTTCATATAAGGAAATATGTGATCAAATTTATTCTCTCTCTTTTTCTGTTTTCTATGTTTACTGCTTATTATCTGACATAATCCTAAGAGTGGCATGAGGAAGTCCCACCATCTGATGTTGGAGAATCGGTAGCTTTTGATGAGAATGATTATGATGGTGATCAGAGTAGTGTGGTTACCCCAGTTGTAGAGCCATTTACTTCTCCTGGTAGCCATCACGAGGGCATAGTGCCACACAGGAGGGCTGCTAGGGGTGCTTGGAGTAGGATTGCTGTCCATTCTCCTCCTGATACTGGTGTCATTTGGTGCCACCAGACATATGTGTAGGGCCATAGTGGAGGCACAAACAAGTTTCCCCAGGGATTTGGAAGAGATAGTGTGACTACTAAACAAGTACATTCTGATATAAGTGACTCCCTGAAGCATGTGAGCAACTCCTTGGCCAGGACAAATGACACACTGGATCGGGTAGTATCTATGATAGTATGTCTTATGGGGGAGGGTGGGCATCCATGTGGCTGGATAGCCATTACATCTTCTGGTGATAGCAGATGTGGTTGTGCAAGATCCTGCTCCTGTAGTGACACCACATCCATTGGTCCATCAGTGATTGTGATGTGCATATCAAGATGTGGTAGGCCATGGAGTCATGGTCCTGGACATAGTTGTGAAGAGGGCTCATCCAGCAGGCATCACTTACATTCAGGTAGTGCCCCAACGTCTAGCCAGGGCCATGGAAGTAGTGCAACTCCTGTACCTGCTACTGCTGGCCATGCCTGTGGTTCTTGAAACTGTGGTCCATCCCCTTGCTGCCCATGTTGAAGGCATTTCCTGAGTATTATATTGTGTAAGATGGCACAGACTATAAGTAATTTGGCAGAGATGTCTGGGTCATATGCAGTGCATCTCCTGATGTGTCTAAACAATGGAAACTTGATTTTAGCAATCCAAATACACTTTCTATGTAGTCCTAGTTTGAATGTGGTCATTATTGTATCCTTGCTTAGTGGGGTTGTGTGGGTTTCTCATGGGTGTCATGAGCCATGGCTCCACTGCATAACCTGCATCATCCACTAGATGACTTTAAGGAATGTCACCCCTAGCAAACCTAGTGTACAGCTCACAAGTGTGACATATGTCTGAGTTGTGGAAACCTGGGTTACCTGTACAGACACTATAATTAATCTCTTGGGCATTACAAAGAACCTGACAGTTTATAGAGTGGAAGCTTTTTCTGTTGATGTACCTCCTTTCCTGATCCTCAGGTGGCACTTTTACTTCTATGTCTGTATAATCTATGGCCCCCAACATTTCAGGGAAGTGTGCTATTGTACACAATTCCTGCATGGTTCTTGTTCTCTCCTGTGGGGTTTGTGGGAAACAGATATCCTCCCTTGTATGTAATAGCATTACATTAAACACATTATGTAATATTCTTGAGGCTAATGTCTGGGAAAACACTATTATATCATCCTTGTGGTTCTCTGGAAAGCATCATTAACTAGTATATGTAATGCTAAACATACCTCTGTTTCTACTTAGTTGGTTCTCCACAATTTCCTTGGCGGGGGGGGGGGGGGGCAACAGAGGTTGCATATTTCTTCCAGTGTTTCCCTGTCCACTCTGTACATCTGAAAGTGAACAACACAGAAATAAGGAAAGTCACCTATTAATTCTTTATTTTTCTTTCAGCTGCCAGGTGTTTGTCTAGCAATTCTAATCACTGTAATTAATATTTGCTTAATTCTCGTGTGTTGATCAGGATTAGTAGTTCTCAAACCAGCAGACACTTACTGTTGTACCTAGGCAGAAAGTGGCTTTAGAATACATATATATATATATATATATATATATATATATATATATATATATATATATATATATATATATATATATATATATATATATATATACATATATATATATATATATATATATATATATATATATATATATATATATATATATGTGTGTGTGTGTGTGTGTGTGTGTGTGTGCTCACGTGTGTGTGTTATATAACAATTTTACATATCTATATCTAGCTATCTATATATACAAGTCCTAGCTACTGTCGCTTCCAAGTTCACAATTAGTGGTGATATTCATCCTAAGCCTGGGCCTAACAGCACTGCTACAGTACCCCAACAAGTTCAAAATCTACTTAATTTTTCCCATGAAGGCTCTAACGTATTACTCATTAACCTAAATCTTAGAAGCATTGTAAACAAAGTCCAAGAACTACATGCTACATTGTCCCACACTCCCCTGACATAGCTGCCTTTACTGTGACTTGGCTTAAATCACACATAATTGACAATGAAATAACCCCAACTGGATACAGCCTATTTAGAGTAGACAGGAAGGAAAGAAGAGGTGGAGGTGTGGCTATAATGTACCTCTCACTAATACCAGTGAATCTCAACATATCTGTCTTAGGCAGTACAGATATCTTATCATCCAGGCTCCTACTTAACCAAAATAAATTCATTACCATTATTGTCATCTACATCCCACCTGACAATAATGTTCCCATTACTGAGCATATTTTGGAAACCATATCTAACACCATAGAACATGAAACTAACATTATGGGTGACTTTAATGTTGACTGGTCTTCCTGTAATTCATCTGCCCCTAAAAACTTCATAAATCTATTTGGTTTCACCCAACTTATTCAGGGACCCACCAGGATAGATAAAAACATCTAACAAACAGTCTACACTAGACTAGATGTTAACTAATAAACCTAACCTATATCAACAGTGTCACTGTCTATCTGATGGTCTTAGTGATCATATGCTTACCTGCATACTAAGAGAGGACAAAACATACTAAGAAGTCATTACTGGGGACGTTGTAGGTGCTCCAAAGAGCACTTTTGGCTAACTTCAAAGAGTGAAACAATACTAATTTCATGAACTTTAATTGTACTTCGACTTAGGAATGGGGTCCATTCCCGTCATGGTATTAGAAACCCAAAAGACATGGAGAAATTAAAAAAGACAATACGCTAATCACTTCAAACACAACATTATTTGCCAAATACATTGTAGGAAAAACTTTTGATCCCTAGAATTTATACAGACTCTAAAAATGTGTAATTGGAACATGTTGAGACACATTTCCCTTGATGAAGCAGTAGAATATTTCAGTAAAACCTTTCTTAGCATTCTTAAAAGATTAGCTCCCCCAAGAAGAATTTGCTGCAAATCTGATTATATACCATGGCTTTCCAAGGACACAAACACCCTCCTTAAGGAAAGAGATAAGTTGTGGCAATTATGCTATTCCTGTAAAACATCTATTAGTCGACTTGCATTTCAGCAACTTAGAAATAAAGCAAAATGTCAGATGAACCTTGACAAGGGAAATTATTACAATAATCTACAAGTAAAGTATCAACATAATCCTCAAAAATTCTGGAGTACAATTAAATCCATTCTTCATCCAGGCCAAATAACAACTCCTTCCCCTAATATTCCCAATCCCTCTAGTCCTGTTGCTGAAGAATTTAACAAGTTCTTTACAGAAAGTATACTGTCTTTAATCAATAACAAGTACCCCAAATCACCTACTCCTCTCAAATTCCCTAACCCTAATGGTACATCTTTCTCCTTACAACCTATAACCACAAAACTATTGAAAAGCTGTTAAAGAAACTAAAACCTCCCACTGTTGCAGAAGATCACTTACCTGCTGAATATTTAAACATTGCAGCTGAAGCCATATCCTACCCTGTAGCAATTCTTACCAACAGATCTATTGCAGAACAGTATGTCCCAAGGCTATGGAAAATTGTGCACATTATCCCCATACACAAGGGTGGTATCTCAACAGAGCTTTCCAATTACAGATCTATTGTAATTTTTACCTCCTCTATCAAAATACTTGAAAGATGTATTAATGCCCAACTCCTTCACTACCTAATTTCTAGTAATCTCCTTGCCAGCTCTCAACATGGTTTCACACCCAAACACAGCACCATTACTGCACTCCTTAACTTTTCCAGTACTATCTACAGACTCTGCAATGAGGACAGATTTGTCTCTGCAGTCTTTTAGACGTGGCTAAGGCGTTTGCTACAGTCTTACACCATAGACTGTTAAATGTCTTTTCTAACCTAAACCTACATCCATCTGCTGTTCTGTGGTTCCAAAGTTACTTAAATGAATGACAAGAAGTACTAATATGGCAACATAATCTGTCTACCCTTCTCCCAGTCTCACCTGGAGTACCACAAGGTTCAGTTTTTGGCCCACTTCTATTCAGCACATTCACTAATGATATAAACATTGCTAGCCCACTAGCAACCTTAGTCCAGTATGCTGATAATACTACCCTTATTTGCCATGCTCCAACACTTCTACAGTTCCAGAAAATAACACAGATATCCTTCATTCAGATAGAATCTTGGCTATCAGAATCACAGCTTATACTCAATCCAAACAAAACCAAACTCATGCTTTCAACCCTCCAGAGCCTCCTCTGCTAGCACTTTCTTTATCACTGCTTGTAACACTATAATTACTCCTGCACACAAACTAAACTGCTAGGTATCACCCTTGACATTAACCTAAGATTTGACCTTCATGTCTCACTATTAAAAAAGTTCTAAAAAAATGGGCACATTGTAAAGAAACAAAAATATCTAACCATCACCTCCAGGATACCTTTAGCCAGAACTCATCTGTTATCATCTCTCCTATATGCTTCTCCAATACTTATTAATCTAAAAAAAACTGACCTAAAGAAACTTGAGCAATGTTACAATAAAACAACCAAATTTGCCTCTGATTCTCCAGATCATGTACACCACTGTGACACATTGACAAAATTGTCTTGGCTAGAACTTCCACAACTTCTTTTGTACACTCAGCTAATTTTGGCTCATAAGATAATGCATCAGGCTGACAAAACTCCTGCACTACAAAACATTCTTCAAACCTATTCAACCAATTGTTCACTTCAATCACCTAACACTTGCTTACTACAGGTAACCAAATCCATAAACACTGCTGGAAACTCCTTATACTTTCACTATGTTGCAAGGCATTGGAATTTACTTTTATTTCTCATTAGAATCACCACTAAATGTATAACCACTGTTGTGTGCAATCCATGCAGAAAAGTACCAATAACCAGCAAAAGAAAAACATTCTGTCCAGGTCAAGAGTAGGGTTCATCTGTATATTGATAAAACTTTAAAAGTTAAGCGCTTTCATCCACTCCAGGACTTCATCAAAACCTACTGCATTAGGTTCTGATGAAGTCCTAGAGTGGACAAAAGTGCTTAACTTTTAAAGTTTTATCAATAAACAGATGAACCCTACTCTTGACCTGGACAGCATGTAGTTCTTTTGCTGGTTACCACCACTAATTGTACTGAGCTCAAATATCTGCTCAAAAACTTTCTTACTGATTCTTGGCTTTGTACATGTACTACTCCTGGCTAGTGCAGCTAAAAGCCTTCTCAAGCATAAAATTCTCTGTAATATGTCCCATTACGTTGTTAGCAT